>NW_010146285.1:170656-205683 GCF_000699245.1 Pterocles gutturalis
CTTCAGGATGCTACAGCCAAATGAAGAGCAGCAGAAACACAGAGCCTTCTTTGGCATTTCCCTGCACCCAGTTCTGACATTCAAAGTTAGTGCAGGTCAGATGTAAAATTATAGAAAAGCAGGATTCTGTATTCTCCCACACACAGAGGAGGATGTGATGCAGAAGATGAAGAGATGGATGCAGAGGGAAAAAACAGCAACAGGCCTGAATGAAACATCCCAAATCTCCCAGAGGTGACGGGGTATCCTGAGCCAATACCCAACACCCCAAGTCATCCTGGCTCTGATAGAGGAGACACAAACCACGGAGATAAATGGAACAGCCGGGAATGGAGGGAGCTAAGGGCTGAGCCACAGACACTCCTGATAGTCATAGCACTTTCCCACATGGATGATTAACAGCCAAAGACCAATAAACAGATTTTCAGTTCACTTAATTAGATGTTTGCAGAGCATCTGAAAGTTGAAAACTCTTTAGTCTGTAACAAATGGTTTTCCATGAAAGGAAATTATTATTGTTATTATTGCAAATATATGTATGATTGATGAAAAAAATCCTTCACTTAATGTTGCAGGTTATTCTGCTCAGACATGGGCACTCTCCCCAAGCTGTTGCTCACATCTTTGATAAATGACATTTAACTTAGGAACAAGATTTGCTGAATAAGAAAGTTATCCCATCATCTAGAGTAAAACTATCTCAGCATGAAGGGAAAGAAGGGAAGTCAGGACGCAGAGTCCCATAGGATGGAGTTAGGGCTGTAGCAGGCAAGAAAACACAAGTGGGCAATGCATTTTGGCAAACCTGAGGGAGCTCATACTAAGTTCACCTTCCTACAAGTGTTAGTATGTGAATCTCACCATGGGGGAGCCTTCAATTGTATGACCAGTGTGATGAGCAGAAAGAAATATGTTACCATGCCACTCTGTCAGAGGGTGGGGGATCCGTTTGGAAACAGGGAGGGTGCATGGAAACTGGGCAGTCAGCTTCCCACACATTTGGGCAGCATGTCTGGAGTCAGGCTGAATAAACACATCCCACTCCTGCTTCTGGCACAATAGATGCATATCCACAAATAACTCATCACCAAAATTGCCCCCCCAGGCTTTGTCTCTCCAAACTGCTCTGGGTTTGCCAACAGCCTTCCCATGTAGGTCCTGCACGGAGTCCTGCCTTCTGCTCTGAGCAGCTTTCTTCTTGCTTCTGTGCTAAACTTATTTAGAAGATCTGCTATAAACCTTGTGGTCCAGATTATGACTCCCTTACAGTGGTCAGCAAATGATCATGCAATTAATCCCATTGCAAATCAAGGGAATTACTCGTGTGAGTTGCTGCTCATTAAAATGAGAGCAGGCTCAGAGCACTGGCCCACTCCAGTCCTTACTACTTGCACATAACCATGAAATCACTTGACTTGCAAGAACAGAATAGGAAGATTTCAGTGGTATCAACTCTCATAACAACTGGCCTTTTTGCTGAAGGAGATGAGCAATCATTTGAGAATTAGTAAAAACCACTGTAAAAATCACTGTAAAATTGAAAAGATCACTGTAAAAACCAGCCAACTAAAAACTATTCTAGCTTTTGTACTGCAAAGCATAAATTTGCAAACATGACCCAAATTCATGCTTAAGGTCCCAAAACCGACAGGCAAACAACATAAGAATTCTTACGCTTTTGATACAAATGTTGGGAGCTCTGGAAGTTACTTCATGGATGTAAATGGTAAATAAGAGGTGTGGCCAGTGTCCTCGCTTACAGCTAAGCTGTTGCTTCCTTCTCATCTCTTCTGCCTCAGGCCAGGTCTACCTGAGAAGGCAAATATGCCATGAACAAAGAGATGCTCCTGTACATAAGGACCGTTTGGGCTCAGCAATTACCAGCTGATGGCATTTATGGTCACTTCACACCAGTTCTGCTGTAAAAATAATATTCAGTCCCCCTCTGCTTGCGATGGTACCACCTCACTAAAAATCTAACAAAGGAAAACAAGTGCCCCCTGAGATGCTACAGGTAGCATCTCTGAGGACAGGAAGCCAAGCATCTTCCTGATAATTATTTACTTACTACATTTTATTTATCTTGGTTAGATGTTCATAAAACAACAATTCTTTCTGTTTTAGATATGAGGACTTACAGCACCTCAGACTAAGGGACGACTTCTTTTTTGCAAGAAAGGCTTTTACTCTGCTGTAAGCCAACCAATGCAGGGGCCTGTTCCTGTGGCATTTGCCAGCAGGAACTTTGTTCCTGATTTGGTGTTGAGGTTTTAGAATTTTTTGACCAAAACTAATTCCTTGAAATTAATCCACTGAGGCAGTTACCTGACCTCCACCTATGCCTTATCCCATAGACTCTAGCTGGAGTTTCCTGCTGGGCTGTTAATTCCTCCCCTTCCTTCCTTGCAGCAGCTTTCCTCTCCCCTAGTCAGAAGAGTGAAGTTCTCCTCACCTCTTAAAATAAGGAAATTAGGACACCCACGTCATCTCTCATCAGTGAGCATAGCTTAATCGTTCCTTTTCAAGTGGATGTAGGTTTGCCAAGTGCACAGGTAAAATCAAAGCCCCACAGGAGGACAGCACTGCAATCACGGGAGATTTATTTTAACACACAAAGACCCTGAGGATGACTTTCATCCAAAACCCTTGCTCTGGCAAGCAAAACAACATCCTCCACTGCAAACAGACACAGGACTGACCTTCTGCAGAGAGAGATGGGGCTTCGCTCCCTTTACGTTTGTACCAGAGAAACAGCAGATGAAAATCACACCATGGCCAAGAGACTGAGAGCAGCAGATTTTTGGCATGGTGCCCCAAGAAACCCCAGCAAATTTGCCACATTATTCTCAGTCACTCAAGTGGTCCCAAGGCTGCAACTCTTCCTACGCTGAACTCCAAGGACATATAAGCTTCCTGTTTTTCAAGTGGAAAATGCATTTTTCATTAAAAATGAGGTAAGCTGACAATAACTTTAATTTAGCCACTGCTGGATTGAAAGGTAAAGTACATGAGGCCGGTTCAACACTAGGCACACAGTGATCCCAGCTCTCAGGGATCCTTTCTCAAGGGGCCGATCTCAGCTCAGAGTCCCAAGGAGGAAAGAGGGGCTACAGCCCCAGTGGGGGGCAGAGGAAGGGAAGCATCTGTATGTGTACAGGGTTGTGTGCACACTTCTAAGAGAGGGCTGCCAAAGAAACTAGAAGCAAAGCAAAAGGTGCTACCAGGGATCTGAAACTGACGATGATGGAACTCACACCCTCAGCAGGAGGGGTTCAGCACATCTGCAAATCAGAAAAGGCTGAAAGTCCCTGAAGTAAATAACAAAAGCTTAGATGAGAAGGGGAGGTAAGATACCAGAATAGAAGAAGGGTTATTAATTAAAACCCTGAGGAGCAGCAGCAATTTCCTTTCATTTTGAAGTTAAAAACCAGCTGCACTGCTCACTGACATGACTGACAGTTACAGCATCATCAGCTATATTTCGAGTTATAAATGGTGTGATCTGCAAGAAAGGGAAGGGCCAGAATCAAGTTGAATTCTGTCATCTGCTGGAGTTTTCCCACAGATAGAAACCTCTCTTATCCTGTCTCCGCTTTTGCATCTGCAAAATGCAAGACAGATCTGAGGAACAGGGCATGAGATTTAATCAAGAGCCATCAAATGCTCTGACCCTTACACTGCAGACCAGGAATCAGAGACTGAATTCAGAGGAACTGTACTAACCTAAAATCAGCAAGACAGAAGCAAGTGGACGAAGTATTATCAGTGGTTTTCAGATATCCTTATCCTCCTATTTGTGGGCTTGTCCGTCTGTAGCATATTGCAAATCCTGGTTAACCAGAGCATCCAAGGGGGTCTTTCACTTAGGGAAGATGGTTAGCCACCACTTCCAGCAAATGGATCTCATGCTATCACATAACATATCAGCATTTAAATGTCAGCAGGTGAAGACAAGCAAGAGAGTGCACCGGATGAGAACGCATCTCCACAGATTCACCTTCTATATGCCACTCTAGAGAACATCACTTCTCCAATGGTTTGATTTCAGGACAGGTTTTCTGCTAAGCTTAGAAAGTGGAACATCCATTACATAAGTGGAAGGACCTGTTTTACTCCAGCCTGGAAACATACCTGCTGAGATCAATGAGAGAAGGACATGCATGATGGGGAACAAAACCCCTGCCCATGGGACAGATCCCTTTGCAGGATACAGCTGTTGGAGGATTTCCCCTGGATGTGGGTCACATTGTGCTTCTTTTTATGCCTTCTCTGCTTCACCCTTTCACAGGAACCACAACCCAGTTCACCCTTACAGACACAAGACAGCAGGAGGTCTGCCCAACTCCCACCACTTCAAAATCAACAAAACAGAGCTGTTCCTGAGCATAATATCAATTAGCAAAAGTTTACAAAAGACTTGGAGATCTTTGGGTGAGGGCATGAAACAGACTGAGCACAGCACAGCCCATCTGTTAGCTGCTCACATGCGTAACTGACACCTTATGCAGCAGAAGGACGTGAAACTCTATCTTTTCCTAAAGTAGTAACTGGTTCCACAGTGCAGCATTATATCGGGCAGCCAGTGACACTGGCTCTCTCCTGGTGTTACATGATGCCACAGCATGCAAGAGAAGTAAATTAATTCAATCCCTGAGAAGCAGCAGCAACTGGCTTTCCTTTTATTTTGAAAGAAAAAAAAAATTAAAGCAAAAACTGTCCAGATAACTGGCTGACATGCCTGACAATTACAGCATTATAGGATATGTTCTGAATTAAATATAGTGCAATCCGTGAGAAAGTCAAACAAAAGCAGGAAAACGCATATAAAATAAAGAGAACAGACATTTACATCATGGTGTAATCCCCAAAGGGAAAATGCCTCTCTCAGGTCTGAAAATTTCCATCAGAAATCTTGGAAAACTTACAAACCTCTCAGTATCCAACTAAAACATCCAGGGGAGGAGAAGGGGGGAGCAGAGGCTGGGGGTCTTTCCCCAACACCATCCATCAAAAGAGGGAATGCTGTTTCCCAGATGAGACATTTGGTATTTTTCATACAGAAGTGCAGCTTTCTCTAAAGGATCCACAAAATGAGCCCAAGCGTTTGTGGCTAACACAGACTGGCAAAACATTCAGAGGTGCTGGTTTGGGATGAGAGAGGCACTTGGTGCATCTCTGAAGGGCTTCGCAGAAAGCCCACACTGTCCTTTCACAGAGTAGCTATTGACGTCTCCTGCCAGAGGCATTTTCTTTCCTCAGTGCTAAATTAGACTGGCCTCATCCAACTTAACCACACTGGAAGATGCTCAGACAAAGGCTACTTCATACTTTTCCATCTATCCATGGTGATTATACATCCCTTGTTACCCTGGTATCTACAGTGGATCTGTCCCGACCGCATCCCTGGGCAGTAAGGCCATACCACAGTGCCTGTTTTAGAGAGGCGAGGAGAGATGAATGCCGCAGTTATGTGGCACAGCAGGGTCGTATAGAGATGTCAGAGCCACATTGATGCCATGCCCCATCAGGTCACTTAGCCAGGCTTCTGAGGAAGGCTCATAATGTGGGGAGGGGGTGCAAGCGCTTTGTCTTTTTTCCAGAGCCAGCACATCCAGAGCCCGCCCAGGGGCTCAGGCTGTTCAGCCTGGGTGTGTTCTAAAAGGCTCATTGTAGGTCACAGTGAAAATCCAGGGTGGGGAGAAGAGCTGATCTCAATTGTGGAGCATCATTCCTCATCGCCTGCAACTTTTTATCCTTACAAAAATTACAGGCCTTGAAGTGTCCCTTTGGACTGCACATAAGCAGCTCTAGTGACAGATGCTACAGCAATGGTGACAATTGCTCTTGGACATTAAGGAGAGCAGGACCAAGTTCTCCCGTAACACCAGCCTTCAGACAGCAGGAGAACTACATCTGACAGCACTGTCAGAGCAAAGATACAGTTTTTAAACACGATGGTAACTCTAAGAACTTGACTGAAAGGGAGCAAAGCACCAAAGTCACTTCCATTGACCACCGCTTCCGACATCACCTGTGAATTTAAAAAAATATTTAGCTTCCAGCCTTCTTGAAATTTCAATCCTTTCAAGGCAATCATTGAAATATACCATAGCCCCACTGAGTTTTTTGGGTTTATTGGTGCATTAACCTTACTGAGTCACTCTGAATGCCTCACAATACAAAAACTGCAAGTGCCTAAATCCTGCTCAAGAGAGACCGTCTGTGCAGGCAGGAGCAGCTCGGCCCTGTGCAAAGCCTAGATGGGCTGGTGGAGGGCTGCAGGGCTTCAAACCTGCCAGTCCTTAGGAAACCCCTGGCAGCAGCAGAAAACACTGCATTGCAGCTGCAAGCAAGGTGCCGAAGGGTGCATCCTAAAAGCAGCACAGAGCTGTTAGCAGAGTGCTGCTATGGATTACATACTGTTAGCAAAACCACACACCAAATATTAAGGTCATCACAATTTGCAGGCTGGCTTGGTTTTGCCCTGGTCTGTTTTGTCCAGATTTAGGACAGCATCTTGCAGGTGTGGGCTGTTTCTTCATTTAAGGGTCCCCTCGTATGCCAGCGTGACTCCTCCTGCATCCAGCTGGTGCCCCAAAGCACTAGGGGTGTCACGGGCTGGAGAATCACATCTGTCATGCAATACCCTCCTCTACCCTTTCTTACCCCTCTCATAAAGATGTAACTGCTGATTTCATCAGTGTTTTAGGCAGAGACTACACAGCCAGACAGACCCCATCTTTTCAAACTGACTTTGTTTGAACCAGTGCAAAGCCTGGCGCAGGAGCACTCTGAAACCTGATTTATACTTTGGTCATTGACCTTGCACCCACAGAATCCATCCCTAGAGAGACTGGTGCTGCTAACACAGGGGTGACCACAGTTTTAACTAAGCCCTCTTAAAAACACACCCTTAGTTAGATTTGTAGTGTTGTGAGCCTGCAGGACTACTCCTCTGCTTACACTAATAGGAGAGAGATGAGATTTTAGCCCCCAAAGTATGAAACTTAATCCCTCTGTTTTCATAATCTACATCTTCTCTACAGCCTGTTAGCTCTGCTTGATATATTGTCCCCTGGAAACCACAAGTAACTTCAATATTGAAAACAGAAACAATAGCTCTGAACACAATGGCACATTTTACTTCAGAAACTCCATCTGAAATTGTGTCTACTCATCTCCGTAGGGCACCACTTCCAGCTCCGGGGAGATGGGGGAGAGCGACCGCCCAGCTCAGTACAATGAAGAAACTGTGCCAAGCACAACATAACCACAGGTTTTAACTCCACACTGGGAGAAGACTCCTTTGTCTTCTTTTCTCCCTCTTTCTCCCTACCTCCAAACCCAGAGATGTTTTGCTTGCATATCTGGTTCCAAACATATGCATCTCCCATCTTCGGGGGGATTTAGACATGAGCACAGACAACAAATCCCACTGCCCAAGCAGGCTAAAGAAGCTGCACATGTAACAGATACCTTGCTCCAGGCCTCGAGGGAGGTAAGTAAGCAGCCAGCAGGACAGGCGGTTTCCAACAGTTCCGAGCCAGCTGCCCGCCTTTATGCTCCCTGCCCCAGCATGGGCCCTTCGGCATGGGCACTGCCCGGCCCCGGGTGCCAGCATCTCCCCAGGATGCTCCTCTGGCCCATAGGGACAACAAAGGTCTCCAGTGCATGGGAAGGACAGACTCCAAGCCAGGGTTGCCCCTTCAGGCTTGCAATGGAGAGAAAGAAGAATTTACCTGTCAGAATAGAAGAACAAACCTAGGCTTGTAGCAGTCTGTCCTTCTTACCAGCGTGCATTGCAATGACTTCTCATGGACAGGTTTCTCCCCACAAATTTACTGCTGGGCAGGGGAGACAAGGTCCATGGGTCTCATAAAAGCTGTTTCAAAGAGACCTCCCATCACTAGCACAACCACAACACAGGCACCTTAGCTGGACACTCAAACCCATGCCAGCTCCTTCCAGTCTCTGCCCCGACGTACAGCATGGACACTGTTCTCTCTTTGGAGAAAAAAAAAAAAAAAAAAAGGAAAAAAAAAAAGAAGAGGATTTGGGTAACATCTGAGTCCTTAAAGCCCATGCCCAGAAGAAGGACCCTGGGGGACCCATGCAGCCATCCCAAAGGATTTTGCAGATGGACCAGACTGTGATGCAGGACTGCACTGGAAGGAGGGACAACATGTCCTGCAGGACAAATCCAACCCAGCCCCCTGAGAAGGCAGGCAGGGACTAAAACTGTATTTCTGCAAGTATAAGTCTGCCTGAGGAGCTTTGTTAATTTAATTAAGAATGAAAGCAATCCCTGGGAAAGTAGATGGGTTTGGATGAGAGCCACAGTGGCTATGCATGTGCAGCTCGAAGCAGGGTGGGCACAGTGTTTATAGGACCTCTGTATTACGTGCTGGGTGCTCCTGTGTTACTCCAGGATTTTAATTCAGATAATAAGCATCCGTCCCTTGGACACACTGCTTGCAGACCAGATGGTATTCTGTGTACTATACCAACTAATCACATGTAATATTTTGGCAGGGTATTAAAAGCATCGATGGAGGTCTTTGACAACAGTGGGGGTTTTTTGGGGCTTTTTTAATCTCAGGAGCTTTTAAGTGGCACAAGCACATTGTCAAGAAATATTGTCAGGGCTGTGACTTTTCCAAATTTGCAGATGATAAAACTGCTACAAGTTGTGAGGGACAAACAGCACATGGAGGCAGACGCCTTCATCCAGGAGGAGAGGACTCCTTCCAGCTCCATGCTTCCATCAGGATGGTTTCCAGCCCCTATCCCTGCCTGGTGGCATTTGCGAGACTTGATGGTGGGACCATGGCCAGTGGGATCAGGTGCAGGAGGTACTCGGTACGCTGCTACCTGCCACAGGCACCATGGTGTTGCCTTTAAAGCCACAGCTGTTGTGCCCATGCAGGAGATGCCTCTCCCATTCCCATCAGGGCAGCGGTTTCCTGAGCTTTAAGCCAAGGGTGGTCACAGAGTCACCTGGGCTGCACACCAGCAGCTCTTGCTTCGTGGGCAGCTGCCTACGTGTCCACCTTGCCCGGTAGCATCTGTGTCTATTCTCCTCTTGCAGACGGTCTTCCAGTGACCCAAGACGAGGTGCATCACCAGGGACCATTTGTACATAACTGGGCATGTACTTCATTGTAAAATGAAAATACAAGTTTTCTCCAGCCTGTCTGGCCACACATGCAATCCACTGTGGCCAGGTGAAGGATACACACTGATTAGATGATCCAGGTGTGCTTGGGTGATGCAAGGAAAGGGTCCAGGGGAGAGCAAGCTGCAGGGAATAGGCAGCCACAGCAACTCATCCCATCCAGCAGCTCCTACGAGCTGTTTTGGTGGCCAGGCTGATGCTCACACAGGACAAGACCAGTGAGGATGCAGATTTTTATGCTTTTCCATGTCTTGTGACTTGCTTTATAAGCTAGATGGGGCAGACAGGCAGGCCAGACAAGCATGACCATCATCTTGCATTGACCTGCTGGGCACTGTGCAAGCATCTAGGGCTAGTTCACATCCTCCTTGTGGATTTGCACTTGTTTATTCTGTCCTCCTTCCTATCACATAAAGCCACAACACAGAGGCATCAGAAGGATGCGCAGGTTGTGGAAACATTCTTGCAGATGTGTTGGAAAGTCCAAGTCTGACCAACAAGGTGCAGGTACCACACAGCTCTCTTCTGCCCGAGCCAGGGGCTAGGGGAGAGAAAGACTGCCCTAGAAATTATTTGATGATGGTTTGTCACAAAAAGCATCCAGGAACATGGTAACTTACATCAAAAAGACTCAGGCCATCTCCAGGCCCTGTAATTCCCTCACCAGCAGCAGCCAAGCTAGCT
This sequence comes from Pterocles gutturalis, assembly GCF_000699245.1. NCBI lineage: Eukaryota > Metazoa > Chordata > Aves > Pterocliformes > Pteroclidae > Pterocles > Pterocles gutturalis. The sequence continues at coordinate 180,516 of NW_010146285.1, forward strand.
GTGGTATCTACACCTGGCTGCTGTTTTTTTGTGAGCCCACATGATCCTTGCGTGCTCCATAGGGTTATTTATTTGATCAGCTTTTAGCACCTCAGTATTATGGCTGTAAGGGATCAGTGTACAGCTTCTCTAGGGAATTGCTGCTTCAGCCATCTGCAGAACCTAGCCCCGAAACATCAATTAAAAAAAAAAAAAAATCCCAAAAAAGAGGTGAAGTAAGGAGGAGGTACGACACATCAATTGCTTTATATCAGGACACAAGCAATTCAAAAATTAGGTTCCACATACGTATCCTGCTGAGGGTAAGACAGACTATTTCACAGCACAGAACGGCCGGTCTTCCATCAGCAAGCAAGACACCAGCCTCATCAAAGCACAGCTACAGCTAACCTCCCTTCAATATCAAACGGGGATAGAAAAGGGCATGGGAGGGCAGCAACCACACACCTGTGGCCAGCACGCATGCAAGCACAGCAAGCTGCTCTTTGCCAGCAAGCCAGATGCAAAGTTATCTTGCTTAATTAGGGCTTCCTTTGGGGGGAAACCTTGGCTCAAGTAACTGAACAAATAAATTACACTATCACACACACACGCGTACACACAAATAACCTATTTTGCTCAGCCAGGTGTAGATGATTGTTTCTAACCCTTCATCTGGGGCTGGTGCACGTCTCTTCATGAGGTCAGATGCAGGAGAACGTCACGGTGGCCAGGAACGGAGGAAAATCCTATGGAAACCTGAGAGCGGCTTAAGAAAAACAGCAACAAAATTCAGAAGAAATTTTCCCCACTCTAACAGGTGCAGAGATGTGATTATATGTGCTTCGACACACGGGCATTCAACATGGCCTGAGCACCACAGTGCAGCTCTAACATGGTTAAGGAGGCTTTGAAATCTCACTCCTGCTTTGAACCTTGCAGATTAGTATCAATGTGGAGAAGGATTTGAAACTGGAAGAAGATACTCATATTTCAAAAGCAAGCATCAGCAGGTGAAGGGGCAAGCAAATGGGCTGTTCTCTATTACAGGGAGCAAGAGCAGCCTGGGCAGGTGATTCCCTTCCCTGGATATGGGACTGAAGAACATTAAACAGTGCAAATACAACAGAGGCTTGAAAACGAAAACAAATTTCCCTTCTTAGCCATATGGAGGCATGCAAGAAGGCAAACTGCCAGGCAGCTTCACTTGCCTTTCTGTTAAAACGAAGCAGAAGAATACGATTCAAACATCAATGCTTCCAATGACAGATGGGCTGACACTGTAACAGTATCTCATCTACTTAAAAGCATCTCTCAAATGTCAAAGGTGGAAAGAGAACTCCAAACGTTATACCCTGAGTCTTAATGTGTCCCTTGAGGTATTGCTTCCAGATTTGATCCACACAAAAAGAACCTATTTCTAACATCAGATAGAAATATGGAGAAGGGAGGAAAAACTAAGAAGAGATGCTGCTTGGGGGTTATGGGGTTGATTCTCAACATAATGCTGACTCACAGGAGTCCACGAGGTCCAGGAGATGCACAGGTGCCCTGTGTGCCCGCAAGCACACAAAAACCAATGAAAATACTCTGAAATGCAAGAGGAAGAGCAGACGTCTGCAAAATCAGTGATTTATAGGTTGCAGAAGGAAAGCTTTTCCATGCTTGGGCACTTCATGCAACGGCAATTCTTTTTTCCACCATGCCACCAGATTTTCAGGTACAACCAAATTCCCTTCCCAGAGAAACCTCTCTTACATTTGTCTTTGGAACTGGGAAATCTCCAGGAGCTATTACAGTGCCACTGACAGCAGTGAGCACACAAGGATTGTGTGGGCAATGAACAACTACAAACTGGCTTATGTCCTTTACCAAGAGGGTGGTCAAACACTGGAACAGGATTCCTAGAGAGGTGGTCGGTGCCCTAAGCCTGTCAGTGTTTAAGAGGCATTTGGACAATGCCCTTAATAACATGCTTTAACTTTTGGTCAGCCCTTAAGTGGTCAGGCAGTTGGACTAGATAATCATTATAGGTCCCTCCCAACTGAAATACTCTATCCTATTCTATTCTAATACTGAAGGCATGCAGGATGGACATACAGCAAGAACTTCCTTATTTCTGGTGTTCAAGATGATGACAATCTCACAAGATGAGAATTGTGGGTGAACTTTTACTGTCCTTGGACCAGAACTCAATACCCAGGACTGAATGTAAAACTCCACACAAGAACAAAATGATCAGTCTGAGTTTTCATCATGACCCCCGTCACCACTGCATCCGGGCACCTGATGGCCATGAATGAATTTATCCTCTCAAAATCCACGTGAGATGAAAGCTCTTGCAGAACAGGGACTCCAAAGCTCAAATTTCTAAATCTCAGCTTTTCTGCTTTAGTCAGAGCAGGGGAGAAAAAAAAAAAAAAAAAAAAAAGTATTCTTCCTTGCAGCCCTTGTGGTGCTTTGACCATTCTAAGAAAATAAGACAGAAGGTCAATACACCTTATTTGTCTTTAGACTATGAATTACGGCTTGCACCAGATGTAGAAGTACAAGAATTCACTGTTAAAATTGCCACCCCCATGCAGAAAAACAGCCCCCGGTGCTGGTGGGCTGGAGCACAGGAAAGCTGTGACTGTCACCTCCCCTGCACAAAGCTCTGACTGCTGATCTCCCAGGGGCAGGGAACAGCCAGTGTCCAGCACAAGTGGCTCAATCCTGAAGTCTCATCCAAGTCCCCATCACCTTTCCCTGCATGGGTAAAACACTGCCAGCAATGTAATGCTTTTAGCTCAAAAGAGAGCTCCCAAGCTAACTTAAAACAGTGAACTAAGGGGTTATTTATTTTGACATATTCATCAGGGCTTGTGGCTTCTTATGCATTTTCCAGTCCCTAACACCAGAGAGACCTACCTCTGCTCAGAGCTGGTATGTACTACTGAAACACAAATAAATTAACAGGTCACCATGAGGGAAGGAAAGAGTTAGTTTTGCATTCCAAAGACTGATTTACTTGAGACCCTGATGTATCTGAAATTAATTTTTTAAAATATATTTAAAGGGCTCTCTTTTATAGAGTGACTTTGTTATGACGTGGAAAATTCACAGCTCCTAACATCAAGCCATGGGTGGAGGGAGCCTGGAGTATGAATTAAAAATAATGTGGTTGTTTGCAGAAATTAGCGGCACCGATTCAAATCCACACCCCCCTCCCTCCTCAAATAATCACCCCGTGAACGGAGGTGGTTTATGGAGCCCTCTGGAAAATGTTCCTCATGGCCTCCGTTCCGAACCCAAAATAAAATACATCACATCACAGCAAATACTTCACCAGGGTGCTGCTCTCTCTTCCCCCCAACCCACGCCTCTCATTTGTTGCTAATTAAATGAAACAGCAGGTGCTTAGACCACAAGCGCAGCAGGGCTGCAGCGAGCGCAGTGATTAAACCCCCCTGGAATGTCTTCTTGGAGAGCTGCATCTTTCCAGGGACTGGACTCAGAAAGGAAAGATGAGATTAGAGGCAAGGGATGGGTTGGTCTTTGGCTGCAAGCTCCACGATCAGGGGGTGCTTTCGAAGGATGGGTTTCTGGGTCGGGTTTCTGGGTCAGGTTTCTGGGGAAGATGCTGGCTCATCTCTCTTTTGCCAAGCCACCTTCCCGGTATCCTTGCCATGGGGTACATGCATCATGGTGTGCTCTGCCGCTGAGCTGGAGACACCTCCTTTTTCATCCAGATGAGACCCATCATCCCAACGCATGGCAGCCTCCCCAACACCGAGCCATGTGCGGGCAACTCAAATCTTCAGGCAATGATTAGCACCGCAGTCCCTGAGGCGGGAGCCATCCCAGCCTAACCCTGGGTGAGGCCAGAGAACGGATGCACAATGAGCTGGGGTGTCAGAGCTGTCTGGGAAAGTTATCAGCCGTGTCTGAACACATGACACATCAGACCATGCTAATGAGATGTTCCTAGTTGCCACCCAGAGCAAATGCATGCAAGCCCAAAGAACAATTTTGTAACAGCAGCTCACTTTTTGAGACATGTCCTCATACCACGACTCCTGGCACACCCATTTACCTGCTTGCCTCCACGCTGCAATCCCATCCATGGGTCGACAGCATGGACCGAACCCACCCCATTTCCCTCATATGAAAGAAAATGACCGTTGCTGCCACCAACGCCATCACCAAGCCTCACCTCCTGACATCAGAAATCAGGCAAATCAAAAGGCAAAAGCTATTCTGTTTAAATCTAGGGGACAGGCAATGCTGTAGGAAATGGACGGGCATGGAGCAAGGGGCACTTACGGGCAGCCAGAGCTGGGCACCCCATTGAGTCAGCTCTCCCCAGCATCCTGTTCTGGGGCCTCCTTGTTTCACCCCAGTGAAGTCTTTCCTCTGCCCGCTGTGCACCCCATCAACAGCCATGGCTTCCTCCCATCCCAGCACACTAGTCTTGCTATGGTGACACCCCATCAAGACAAGCTGGGATGACTCTAGTCACCCAAAGGGCACCAGTGTGTACTAACGCAAGGGGACCCTAAACCAGTTACCAACTGGGATAACCTGATACAAGCCTGGAAATAAACTCCTCCCTTCTACAAATTCCACTCCTGGCAGCAAAAATCCGTGGGACCAGGACATAATCTCAAGAAAGAAAAGCACTATTTATATTTCTGCTGAGCAGTTCACTTCTCTTTGGTCACTCTGCTGACATTTCACTTCTTCACCAAACCCTGTTAGAAATGGCTGGGGGCTTGGGAGGAGGAGAGGGAACATGGTCATTAAGGTCTGGCTTAGCTGCTGTAATACAAATAACTTTTGGCTCTGTAAAAAAGGCTCCTAGCTGAAAACTTAAAAGCATTTCACAAACATTAATGAATAAACTTTCTCCAGGAGGGCTGATTATAGCCCCCATTTTGTGGGTGGATATTTCCAGATAACCTTCCTGCCACACCAGCAGTTTCCCACTCCTTGTTCCACACCACAGACTCCCAGCTCCTAATTACACAACAAACATCCCCACGCAAAGGCGGTGAAATATATTTTGACCTAAGAGTGGAAAAGGATTCAATGTGAGGTTTCTTAACAGCAACAGGCAGGAACCTACAGCCCTAGTGCTCCTCCAGCCCACAGCACACCCTGCTCAACTGTATAATCCAGGGCTGTCCCACACCCACTACAAACCTGAAACTTTGCAGGGCTTCTCTCCACCTTGGAAACAGTTTTTGCAAACTTCGAGCTTTGCATAAGGATAGCCAGGGACCACCTTCATGGAGCATATCATCCTTTACTGCTCCATCTGCCTAATTCCCAGATCCCAGTGGCAAAAGAGTCTCTGCCACCTCCTGAAACATCAAATGCTAAATCCCACCCTTATGCACAAGCAAGGTGTGTCAGACCGGCACCCTCTAACCTGCAGCACAGTAACACAACAAGCATCGCAGATGGCTAAAGAAGGTTTTGCAAAGCTGTACTAACAGCCACCAACGCACCAAATACTGCAAGACAACCTGGACTTGTCACGACAATGCAGGTGTTCGCCATGTGCCATATGACAACATATTCTCTTCACCAGAAAGACACACACGCCAAGCTCAAGCAGCAGCAGTGCATCACTGTAGTGACCAGGACAAGCCTGGACTTGGATTTCAAAGCTCCTCAGATCACAGAGAGGCCAAAACATCCCGACTTGCTGGGCTGTCAAAAGCCAGAGATTAGACAGATAAAATTAAAAGCCTGTGAAATAGATTTTGCTCCAAGTGGATAAACTCTCAGTAAGACAAAACTCTAATCATTAAACTTACCTTAGCTCTCCAATATATTTTTTACCCTGTTATAATTTTATTTAGTCCTTTCCTGTTTTGCTTTCCAATTCCCTCCCATTCAGCATTTCTCCCACTCCCTCCCCCCGACACACACAGTGTTTTTGTGGTCTGTCCTTCACCTGTCTCAAAACACCTGGCTGAAGATAGCAGCTCAGCAAGTCCCACTGGTTTTCTTAAAACACTTCTAAAAAACCCAAATGCATCAACACCCAGGCGCACAGCTCTGATGTTAACTCAGTTTGCAAAAATGCCACTAAATCGATTAGGATCTGCCCTTGACTGCACATGGTGAATCAGAGATATCTCTGCATCCATGCCTCATGAATGTCTGATAGAGAGCCCTGCCCGCACTGCAGGTTTACAGAAATTATCTCAAACACTCAGGGATGCTTTTCTGAGTCTCTGCTTAGTCCTTTGCAAGCTTGGTCACAGCTTCTGCCAATCAATAATATGTCAGCCACTTGCTCTGCTGGCTTCGCACCCTCACAGGTTTCCAGCTGTGCTTGAACAAGTCCCATGTCCAAGGACCTGCTTGCACCATGAGGGACAGCTGCAGCCCACACCAGCCCTGCTGCTACATACCTGTGGTCCTCACCCAGGATGAAGCTCTCTGGGTTTCGACCTGGAAAGGCTGTGTGTAGGTCAGAAACATGCTCGCGGCATGCTCCCAGGACACCCTCCTCCTCTCACACACATAGCAAGGGACCATCAACCCTGCCACGCTTCTCCTGGGCAGGAGCAGGGAAGAGTAAGTGCTAACCCAACAGTTAAATGGAGTGGCTTCAGAAAACAGCTATGGTTACCAGCAGTTGTACAGGTAAATGCCTGATGAAGGGTGCGGACTCAGTGGGTTACAAGCCAGGGGAGTGCCAAAGGATCTGACACGCTGTAAGAGTCCAAGGCCTCCCTTTCCTGCATGGATCCTGTAGACCAGATGTCTCCTGTTGAATGAAAAGCAAATGGCAGAGAGCAAAGCCCTCAGCTTGGCCCAGAGTTATTCAAACAGGGCACCCAGAAAGGAGTGTGCACAAAGCTGTGCTTCCCACAGAGCATCAGCATTCTTGCTTTCTGCATGAGTTCACCACTCAGCTACTCAACACCGTGGCTCTTCTGTGGGTTTTGCTGTCCTGACCACTCCACTGGAGACTCATTGATGCTTCCCCTGCAGGAGGGAAAGGGGAAATTGCAAAAGACAGTTCTGCAGTGGGAATACTTGGGTTTGCACGAGCTTTGAAACCACTCTGGCTGCAGAAAAGGAGAAGCACGCCGTAACTCTAGGGAAGCAGGAAGAGAGTAAGGTGGAAAACAAACTCTCAACTTCACACTCCGTACGCGGCTTCTGCGAAAAAGGTCAGGTGCTACAGGGAAGAAACAAATAGTACCCAACACTCATAAACCAGGCTGAGTTGAGCCTGACCAGGAGCCTTTCCTACAGCAGACAGGACTACGGGCAGTCCACAGGGGCAGAGAGGCCAATTGATGCTTTTGTTTGTCCTGTAAGCAAACCCTGGCATAACAGGACCAAGAGCTACAGCTCCTTCCAGACACAGCCTTCCCACATCTGAGCCTGTAGGAGCAGAAAGCCGGGAGGGGCGAGGTGGCAGGGAAAAGAGCCCTGACAGAGCCCTGCATAACCTTTCCATTATGGCTGGGCAATTTTCTATTTGCACTTAAATGCAATAATGTAAATAAACTCCCCATAACCCTTGCAGGGCTATTTAGGACGTTTGCGAAAAAAACCAGCTCCTCTCATCACGAGCCAAGGGATGCGAACACAACAGGCACTTCTCATCTCAGTCTCCGCACACTTAATGAAAGTGAAGGATTGTATTCCCTGCACAAAAGCAGAATTGTGTTTCGGGGCTGGGGGTGTGAACTCCACGCGATTTTTCCGGCAGTATAAATAATTGAAAGCTGAGTGCAATCAGGGGAGAGCGACGAGTTGGTGGAGGGGGTCGAATTGTCATGCCTGAACTTTTTGGGCTTGGGTGCTTTGGGGAAGAAAGGCCAGGGAAAAATCCTGCTGAGGAATTCAATTTTCACACAGAGATTCCAAAAAAAAAAAAAGAAAAGGCTGATCTCGATCTGTGGTAAAAGAGGAAATAAGCTAATAAAGCGGCACTTGGAGAATTCACTGCCTGTGTGCGAGCAGCCCCAGAGCTTTAGCTTTGGCTGGGGCCGGTCGCACAACTGAACTACTCTCCAATGTTTTATTGTTCCAGCAAACAAAACCTGGAACAAGGTTAACAAACAAGTGGGCTCCTCCCCAAGGCTGAGCTTTAAATCTTGCTCTGGAGACCTAATGGGCTATGACGCGACCTTCCACCACCAGAATAAAAGAGCTGGAACAATGCGGCAGGCATACACTGAGCCTTGACGTGCTCTGCTGAAGAAAGACTTTCAGCCCAGTTTTACTGTGATTCTGCATAATCCCTTGTGGGAGATACAGTCCAGGGCCAAAATCAGGAGACATGGGCACAATACCAAATTTTCCATCATGGTTCAGAATTTTTTGCAATTTCAGGCATGTTTTTAGATTTCCATTAGCACCACAACCTTGCAAGGACTCATGTTCCTGATGCATTTGATTTTTAACATGAAAAGCAACCAACGGCCATGAAAATAGGTCTGAATCCACCTCTGCTGATGTAAGTCAACTCAGTTCATTTGGGAGAACTTGTTGCTTTTTTACCCTGTGGCTGTATCCAGGTTCCTTCCTACATTCCAGGGTCCCCACTGTCCTCACAGCCTCCGGGTCAGTGATAACAAGAACAACTTACACAAACCAAACCTCTAGAAAGCAAGGGAATAATTCACAGCAAATAACCCTTTTGACCAATTTCACTGCTTTCTGTGCTTATTAGAGACCCATAAGTGGAGTTTGATATTCTTCAAGTATTCCTTGAAGGATCCTTGTGTAGTTAAAAAAGTGGATGCAGACTATCTGATACTGGTATATAAGCTAACCTTCCTGTTCCCCAACAGACTGGCTCTAATCCTTTATAAATCAGGTTCCCACTCCAGACAATGTGGATTCGTACACTGGGAAATCTGCTGTCCACTACAGTTCTGCAGCACTCCCTTGAGATTCTTGGTTTGGACAAACCTGCACAAGTTAAACTGCTTCTAGATAATTCAGAAAAAACACATACATGCAAAAATCAGGTAAAGCAATCTGTTTATAGTTTCCAAATTATATCCGCAGAGACTTTTTCAGTCTTTGTCCTGTTCTAAAAATATTATCCCTTGAATACTTGAGCATCTGGTAATGTGGCTTTACTTCACAAGTGTCAGATCCAAAGCAGACAGGAAAGCTCAACCAGGAACTGGCATCACAGCTAAACCTTCCCAAATCTTTCCCTGGTTTAGTGGTAGACATGGCAGTGTCAGGTTTATGGTTGGACTCTATAATCTTAAAGGTCTTTTCCAATCTACATAATTCAGTGATTCTTTCCCAAAGCTTATGCATCTTTGGGCAAAGAGCCTTCTGTGCAGGCTTCTCTCTCATACTCATAAAGTTCCTACACCTTCCAAAAAACACACCCCACTGGGCTCTTTATAAGCTGTGAGAGTTCACCACTGCTGAGCTCTGCCACTCATTTAATTTCTAAGATTTCCCCGGCTGTAGCTGCAACTCTGCAGCCAGGGGAAGCTCCAGGCTGCTTTCCGGGGGCTCCTCACCAGGACACTTCCCATAGCCGCTATTTTGGAGAGCGGGGCTCCCAGGGGAACTCTCCTTTATGAACTCTCACTCTCCAGCTGAAATCTGAGCCACTCTGTAATTCTAACACTGGCGTGCCCTTCCCTTGGAACCCTCAAGGCCTTCCTCCGTGAAGCAGACCTGGCAGTCATCACCGTCCCAGCACGATCACACACCTCAGAGATAGACTTCACACTCTCCCTGGCTCATGAGATTCACAGGACGCTGAATGTGCAATCCAAGCTTCATGAAAGTCATGCAGAGCAAACTCGAAACCTCAGCATCATGAGAGGCAGCAATTTCCACACCATTGCCCACCTTGGATCACACATCATCCAGGTGCTGTGCTCTGCAGCTTCACGGCACTTCAGGGAAGCAGCAGACCGAAAACCCAAAGTCCCCTTGGCCCCAGGGGCACAGACCCTTCTCTTGACAAGTGAAATTTATCTTTTAGCCAAAAGGACACAGGTGAGCAATTCTGCAGCAGGAATCAAGGATACATCTGTGTGCATCCATAGACACTCTCCCTAGAATGATGATGGAAGATGCCCTCCAAGACGGTGGAGGAACAGGAGTAGGAGACTGTGTACAGTTAAAAGAATGCAGTAAAGAAATCAACAACTTCTTTGTGACATTCCCAATCTTTCTAAAAAAAACCCAAAAAAACAAACAAAAAAGCCCCTCTACTCATTTGTCTAACTACATATAGAATCTGTAGATTAATTAAACTTTGTTTTACTTCTAGGCTCAGGAGCCTGCCTAAAGAAGAGCTACAAATTGAATGCTAACAAAGATCTGTCAGCGTTGAACTTCTGCTCAGAGGCTGCAAAAGGCAGGAAACCAGCAGAGACAGTGAATTCCCTTCAGCAATCAGAGCAGATCACTAATTGTGCAGCTCCTCTGGAGCAGCTCAGATTGTTACAGCACAGCACATGAGGAAAGCACAAGGATGGAGTGAAAACACCCAGAGTCCTTCAGAGCAGCCTGCCACTCAATGTCATGCTCCCGTAAGGCCTTAGAAGTGAATTAGCATTCAATCTGGGTCTGATAAGGTGAAAGCTTCTGGATGGTGTGATGAAATGTTCCAATACTACCAATTCCACACACAGGACATGAACACCAGGGAAATAAGGACTTGTTGACACCCAGAATATCAGCACTGTATGGAAAAATGCCCACGTGATGCAGAGACCCCAAACAGCATCCATCACAGTCACTGATGCCATGGTGCAGTTCAGGACCCTGGTCTTCTGCAGCAAGGAAATAGAGGATGACACAATCATCAGAGATGTGGCTTCCAGAGACTTCTATCCCACAGCAGGGTCGGGACAACCACCCAATCAGAGCGCCAGAACCTCACTGACACCTTGTCCAGAACCTGTAAGGCTCCTGTGGGTGTTCCTGGTATTGCTAAACTTTTTCTGCACAGTGAGGGGATATGATGGCACCATTAGAAGACTTAGCTCTGACTCAAGGCAGCCCCCAGAGAAAGTAAAAACCTTAGTCCTTTGATAGCAAAATCCATTCCCTATTGTTACAGAGGGGCATCTCTATTGCATCCTCAGACCACTGAGACAGGGTAGCATGGGTATCATCTCTGTTCTTGCCATCATACCCTGAGGAGCTGGCTAAGCCACCACCTCAGTTTTTAAGCTCACCTGTGTCCTGGCCAGACCTGCACGTGGGGCAAGCAGGGGAGTATATTAAATTGGTGCTGAGCAGCAAATATTGCCCTATAGCCATCATATAAAAGATTCCCATCCTGCAGCATTTAGGCAATATTTGAGTGTCAGATTTATGCCTCAACACCACCCAAGTGCAGAAGCATGAAGAGGAGGGTTCCCATAGGCTGGGTCGTTTTCTCAGCTGCAGGTTATTTGCCATGTTCATTGAACATGGCCTCTATTGTAGCTTGGCAGGCACTTTACCATTTCCCCATCATGGCCCTCATCTTTGTCTGATGTGTAAAGTCTCTTTAGGAACAAATACTGGAAGCTGAACAGATTGTTTTGCCAAGCAAACATTTCAATAATGATGGAAATAAGAATTATAAACATTTCATGTATTCACTGAAGTCAAAGATACTGCCCCAAGCCAGCTGGTGTCCTAAGGCACTGACTGAGGGCTAGAAGGACAAATGGCATTTAAACAGCCTTTCAATCAGATGAGACAACCATTCCTAGTTCAATAATCATACCAGCTATCCTTTTTTTTTCCAGGGGTATCTCAATTCCCCCAGCAAGCCCTGTTACTGGCAAGCTTGCCACTGGGCTATTTTTCTGAGGGCAGGCATCGGGGGGTCTTGCAAGCACAGCTGCACCAGGAGCTCCAGCACAGCTGCTGAAACACGGGAGGCATGGTCAATGCTCACAGCTGGCGGCACAGGGCTCCTCCTGGAAATCTGGTTTTCTGCATCACCTGCAAACCTTCCCCCTGCTGGCCTCTTCACACACTGTTTGGGATAGGGGCAGCAGACAACTGGCCCATGTTTACTCGGAAGAAAGGACATGCCATTTCTCCCCAAGGAGTCAGCGCTGACCTTTGGGAACAGACGTGTTGACAGAGCCACGTTCAGATTTCCTCTGAATCTTCCCAGGCTTGTTTCAGTTCTTGCTCTTAAGGAAGCTGTTTTCAAACCCTACATCCCAGCTGCTGGAGTAACTCCATCCCCACAGCCCCGTGACTATCAGGGATGGCCATGAAGCCAAGTAAAATCTTCCCTTTCTTTGCTTTATGCGTTTCACTGTGCACTCACACCACAGCTTGATGTTAACAACCCTCTGCCATGCTGTTCCTCTGCACCTCCTCCCCTGCCCTCTTCGACCCCACCTTCTCTTCCAGCTTTCCTACTTGTTTCTGTATGCACCCTCAGACACACACACGTAGCCCAACAGCTCCCTGAGCTCATCACAGGCTGGGAATCTTTTTAACGCAAACCTCCCACGCTGTGAGAGGGGCAAGCTGCATCATGCACAGACCCACATCAACTGCCCTCCTTCCCTTCCCACCATGCCAGGATCGACGCGCAGGGTGGCACCTATGGAAGGGAGCATCATGGTTTGCAGAGTGACCCTGCTGCTCTGGATGGGCAAGAAGACCAGGTGGTGACTCTACTCTGCTACAAAGGCCTGGTGGGTTGAGGGTTAGGAATCAGCATTTGCAAATGCGGGAGCTTGCCCCATTTCATTTTTACCTACACTCTTCACCGGTGATAAATTTAGACGTGCTTGAGCTTGTCCATTCCCTGCTCCTGCAGAGCTGAAAGTATGAATGTTACAACACAAAATACCAAACAGTCATTACTGCGTTAGACTGCACTGGGCCACCAGATTTAAGAACTGTGGGTCTCCTCTTAGGCAATTAACCCAAATTAACTGATGGGATGAATATATGCAATTCCATCAGAATCACATCAGGCACCGAACCCACAAGCACCATGCACTGATTCCCCCTTAGCTCTGCCCCAGAAAGCCTTCACCTCAAAGCTGCCAGGTCCTGTTTAGAATCATAGCGACCTGGTGAAATGTGGGGTGCTCAGGCATGTGGCACAGTTACAGCCACCAAACTGGAAACGAGAGTGGACATTACAATATCTGATACAGCTTAGGGTAACAGAGAAAGGGATGTTTGTACAGAAGAGCACGAAAGCGATCAATAGCAGCAGCGTTCAGATGAACTCCAGTCTGAGTAAGAAAAGCAGAGATACAGACTGCAATTACTGGTTTTTATAGCACCCTTTATGTTTAATGTCCTCTTCAATGCTCAGTTACTCCATTACAGCACTGTAAACAATCAGGATGACCCTAGCAATAACAAATGAAGCTCTTGATGTTTTATCGTCAGCCTGGAAACAACTTAAATCTCTTTCCGCTCCCTAATAAAATTCTTGATATTCTTTATTTTTTTAATGTTCTAATTGGCTGCTAGTGAGTTCCTCTTTCTGTGCCACTTTGAAGAAAACCTGCTTAGATCAGCAGACTGCATCAGGCAGATAATTTTCTGCTAACTGATACACAAAGCGAATGCTTGAACAGAGCCTTGTTTATTTGCTTTTTCAAAATTGTGACATTTCAGATGTCTCCTTGCAGCCAAAATGTCTCTGTGGGTCATTGTGTGGAGAGACGGCGATCTGCCTACCTAACATAAAAAAAAAGCAGGGATGTCGCTCGCCTCTTGCAACAGCCAGAAACACAATATGGGATTACGGCACGCCACTAAAGCCAGCTGCTGTGTTTTGCCTTGGAGAAAGCTGCATTTCACTGTTGTGAGAAAGGCTCTTCCACACACAGAGACACCACCGTCCTCACAAGAGCAACAGAGAGGCCACTATCTGAACATAGGGTTTGGTTCCTCTGCTAAGACTTTGGTCCTGTTCATACTCTGACTCCAAGCACTGAGTAAGACAGGCATGAAATCAGACCAGAACATTTGGAATCACTGGGTAAAATGCAGAAGGTGACCGCTGGTGATTCAGGCTAAGACACCAGGCACTGAAGCATGATCATATTTTCCCTCCTTGCTTTGCTGGGGAGAGAGTTTCTCAACAGCAAGGGGTAGCACCCAACTGGGGTTGTAACATCTAGAAAAAAACAAAGGTGGTACTGAGCAACTGGCAGGGTGAGGTGGGGAATAGATAAGAGCCACTCTTCATACTTGCCAGCTGCAAACACTGTTGATGCTTCCCAGCCCAGCATGGCGACTGGGAGGCTGAGCTGGCTGCCCCTCCACACTTCTCCACCTTGTGCTTTGGGTAATTATTTATGCACACACTACAGCACAGTGGAAATGCCAGGAGTTATCCCTGCTATCCCCACTGTCCTTTCTCAGCATCTTTAGGGACAACAGGATCACTGCTGACCTCAACTACCAACTCAGGAGAGGACTCTGCTACCACCACCAGCAAATCCATCAGCAAAGGTTGGAGACCTTGGACAGCATCCAGGGAAACATGTCTGAATAAGCCACGAGCCTGCCATGAGGGTCAGCACTAGCTACAGGTGATGCTCACATTGCAATCTCTCCCAGCTGACGGGCACCTCATGCTCCTCTGTTCCGCACCTCAGTCAAGAGCCACGCACCCAGGTCCAGAGTGCATGAGAAAGCAGAGCTTAAAATATTACATTAGGAGGCGGTTTTGACCCCACGTGGTGCTCAGGTGCAAATGCCTCTCCAGGGTGAAAGACAACAGATAATTGGACTTGACAAGCAATTTATCATAATGCTTTCATCTCTGCAGAATTAATTCAATACTTTCAATCCTATTTACTGAAACATTGGCACCCACGTGTATTCTCCTGCCATCATTTGACACTCAGCATCAGATGTGACTTGGTTGCACAATTAAATGATGCAGCAACGCCCTGATTTCATTTAAGCCATATTTACAGATCTAGCCCTCACTGAAGCAGCACAGGACTGACACTTGGCTTATTGTATTGAGTTCTGTTTGCTGTACTTCTCACACCTTCATAAGGCAAAATCCATCTTCCAAATCCTGTGGTATCCAGTCTTGCTGCCCTATTACTCATCTTGAAAACAGCATGACTCCCAACTCAAGCATATGCACTGCTGAAATAGCATGACCAAACACTTCTGGGGTATGAATCCTTGGGACAGAGCAGCCTCTTACAGCCTGCAGTGCCTGGGAGGATTTTCAAAAAACCCAGTATATAGTAATGCAAGGGCTCTCAAAACCACTGAGCCACTTCCCACAGAGACAGCCGTTCAGGGAAGGGTGGGCTCTTTTAAAGAAACACGAAATTGCAGTAGTGAAATTAAGTATTTGTATTCCTCCCTTCTTGCCCCTGGGCAGCCCCTCAGGTTTCCCCACAGGTCCTATCCAGTGTCACTGTCAATACCAGGCACCGCAGCCCTGATTAAGTCATTACAAGTCAGCCTTTGTTCCTCCACTTCCAGTCAAGAGCAAACAAGACACATGCAGGCTTAGGAAGCCCTGAAGTGCAGCTCTGTCATGGACACAGTGGGACAAGCGGTGCTGGCAGAGACCTGCAGACTCCAGATGTTTGGGACACAAGTGGCACCCACGAATCAGCTGAGCACCACCCACTGAGCATTTGATTGACTTTCTGCTGGAAGGACCACATGGGTATAAGCAGGGACATTACCAAAGTCAATTCATTATGCTAAGGCCACATCACCATGCGTGGTATTAGGTCACAAAACACAGGCCCAACCATTGCTAGGTCAGAAGTCCAAGCTTCCACCAAAAATCTGAAAATCACAGGTCATCTCCTTATCTGGAGCAAAGTGAGGGGGATCTAAGGAGACTACTTTGACCCTCCACAAGCAGATAGCACCCACAACACCTACCACATGGTCCATGACCAAGAGGCAGGTTCAGCCCCTCAAAGGTCTGGGGCTGGAACCTCCATGTTGCTCTCCAACTTTCATCATGAAAGGCTCTGCTCTGGGCTTCCCATTAGAAACATCGCTCCTCCATTCAGGAAATCTTAATGTGACTGGGAATCACCGCCTGTAAGGCAAGATGCAGGACAGCCCAGAGCCCCATTACAGGCCACTCATGGTTCAGACAGCAAACACAGGGAATCTGCCACAGATAAACCCCGAAACACCTGCTTTACAACACCGGGAGGATTCCCCTATAAATGCTACAAAGGTTTCCCTGTTGCAGCTGCCTGAAGCTAGAGATACTAGAAGCAGGTCCACCAGATAGAGGGTGCCATTAAACAAGCATTAAGCCTGAACAGTTCCAAGTAGCTGGAAAAGGGGCTGCAGAAGCTTTCTGTGCCTGCTTACCCATGTGCTGTGGTAAAGCACCATTTGCTGTTGAGCAAGACTCACTGCATGTCAAGCCAAAAGTTTCTCAAAACACAAGGGTTTCCCAAGTGCCCTAACCTTTCATTTGCTTTTCCAACTCCCTTTGCTGGCTTCATTAGGTTTCTACTTACAAGTTGCAATCCAAGACACAAAGCCCATTTCCCTTGCCTCACCGAGGAGATGCTCTGACACCACTAAGAGCCAGAAAAAATAACCAAAAAAAAAAAAAAAGGAGCTACCTCTGTGAGTCTAAAAGCACCTTACGGCAAACCTGAGCACACAGGGCCTTAGCCCCATCTTAGAGCTGGGAAACTGAGGCACAGATCTCCACAGTGACATGCTTACAGAGACATAAAAAGGATCATGGAAAGCCCAGGTGAAGATCTCCGTTTCGGTAACTGCATGCCTCATGCCGCAAGAGCTAAAGAGGCTGTTGCAGAGGGCTGTCACTGCTCATGCGGTGATGGCCCCGACAGAGATCCCTGGGAGGGCAAAGGGTTAAGGAAGGGAATTTTGTTACTTTCTTGTTGTATTTTCTCGTGGGGGGAGAAGCGGGAGTTTTCCACTGGCGCTAGGCCCCCTTGCACTTATCAATGGGACCTTTCAGGACTCACTCCCTGATTGAGACATCATTTCCTGTCCAACACACTACCCCATTGATAACTCCATGCTTGATGGGAACTTTTCTAACCTACCAGGAAAGGCCAGGAGACTCAGAAGAACATACACATGAAAACAGAACTGGGGCAAAAAGAAAAAGAAGAGAGAGAAAGAAATGGTTTTGGCCACAATCCGCACACTGACAACAAATATTTGTGATGACGAAGCTCTGCATGTTTAGCAGGTACATCAGACACAAAGAAGCCCCTGAGACACAGCAGTGGGCAGGCCTCTTTATTCAGACCAGTAAGAAGTGTAGAGGGGCACAGGAAGAAGCTTAAGAAGCTTAAGAACATCCCTCTTTTGTCTTCCAGCCACAGAGCAAACACAGAAATCAGGACCGGCCATAGAAATGGTCCTGTTTTCCACCAGAAAAGCTAGGAGGCCATAACGAATACAGCTTGCAAAACAGGCTAGAGGCTTCAGATGTCCAAGTATGAGAAATGACACATCAAGGGGGAGCAATGATGAAACTAGGACTCCCAGGTACCCAAGGGAGGGACCTTTTTTTTTTTTTCTCTAATTTGTCATGGTAAAAGGTTCAATGTTATTTCCTAGGACACAGCCCAGCCAGCTGTGTACGTCCTCAACACTGGCTGTGAGGACTCATTTGATATTCTCACCACAGCCCAGCTCCAACCACAAGCTCTAGCCCAAAATCGACATTTCCCCCAAAGTTCAGGAATCTGTCAAACCACAGCTTTTGTTTTCACCTGTTTCTAAACAAAGATTTCATAACCCTGGTAATTATATTTTTGCTGCCTACAAAGGTACACTGATACAAAGGTATCAATGGATCTGGATTATTGCTAAATACGATAAGAGCCATAAAGTTCTCCCTATCCATGCAGGTGCCATGGAGCAGCACAAAAAATTAAGTAGCTGATGCCCACACTGAAGCTTTGTAATCTGGACTTCGCTAGTTTTCTGGCTTCAGACTTCAGCCAGAAGCTAGTCAGCAAAAAAGCTTTCAATGAAATCTAAATACAGCAAGGGAGCTGTACAAAACATCAGGAGCCAGGACACAGGCTGTCTGGGTAGGTGGTTAGGAGGAGGGACTGGAAGGTTTCCACTGCCATCTCCACTACTGCACTGCTGTGGGAGTGTGCAAAAGCTCTGTTGTTTTCAGCGATTTGGGTAAGTAATTTCCGGGGGCCCAAAACTTAGTTCCCTTTCTGTTCTAAGTGCATCTGAAGCATGTAAAATTAGATCCCCTCTTCAATAGAAACTATTCATGAAAATGTCAGCTTTAAATGTCTTTACAGTGCAAGTTACTGGCTGTGAGCATACCACCCACTTATCTTATACCCTACAAGGACAGAGTCTGAAAAGTTTCAAGATCATGACACGTAACAGACCAAACAAGCACAAAGCCTTATTTGAAGGCATGGTTAACCCAGCTGGGAACACAACTAGAAGTGTGAGCAGAAATAATATTTTATGTTAGACAAAAATACTTACCTGCAGGTCAAAGAACTTGCTGTATCTCCGGTAGATGATCTGGGAAGTCAGGTCAGACCATGTTACATTGATGATATAGACCTGTTCAGGGAAAAGAAAACACAAGTTAAGGTGGGCTCTGAAGCACAGGATCTCTCCAAAGGCTGAACAGTCAGTACAGGTAAATTCTGCATCTTACTGGCCGCTCCTGCTCACAATGTGGAAGGTAACCCTGGGTGCAGAACTAGCCTAAATTTAAGGTGTTGCCCAGTTGCAGCCTTTAGCAGAAGTCTCAAGAGAGTGTCCAGTATGCTCTCACCCATCCCCATCACAAACTCCCATTGATTTTGCTCTCCCTGGGATGAAAGCTTTAATCGAGCAACAGCACGTTTTCTGGTTCGTGGTAGCACACCCTGCCCTCTACTTCTGCCTGTTTGGAGGGTCCCAGGAACAGCTGGGAGAGTTATTCCATGCCTGCAGCAACAGCCCATCATGGGTTCCTGATCTCCAACCCCACGCTCCAGGTTTTCCTTGTATATAGAGATGCAACTGTGGCCCTTCCCAGGCAAGACACGGCTCTAGTTCAACAAGGAAATTCAGTGGGAACTGAGCTCCAGGGAGGTTGTGGGATTACAGCCATGCAACTAAGCTGCTTACGCACACCCATACATGCACAACAACAGTCCAAACCTACAGCACGCAGCCCTTGCTGAGACACATCACGCCGCTTCGTACCTCTGGCACCTATCAGACTGATTTGAAGGTGATGTAAAGCAGGTCAGTGAGAGTGACACTGTTTTCTTACGTTGGTGGAAACAGCAACACGAGCCCAGAACAAGCCCAGGATTTCCCTTGTCCAGCCCTAGTCCATCCCCGAAACAACAATCTTACGGAAACACTGTTTTGCTGGAAGCTGTGACAAAAAGTGATTCACACACACATGCACACACATACATATGTGTAATACATACATGTAACGCACAAGTGTTTCCTTTTGACCCTAATACCTCCAAAACGTTTAAAGAAAAAAAAAAAAAGAAAAAAAAGAGCCAGATTTTGCTCTCTCATACACTTGCCTTCAGGCCAAATGCTGGTTCTGCTGCCTTGATGACAAATACACAACAAGACTTCAGCAAACACAGGATGCCCACTGAGGGTGACTACACAATGCCACTGTAATGGAAATCACAGCTAAGCCAGCTCCTGGGTCTTTAAAGCAATTTCCAGGTTTCACATACTGAGTGAGATAAAGATCTGTCTGAGGCAACAGGAAAGCATCCCTCCTCCCTCAGCCCCAGCTGCAGCAGGAGCTTTTGCCATAGACGCAGAAGCAAAGCACTCTGTCTCCAGTGATGGGGGTTGGATAAGCATCACACTCTGTCTCCCCAGGACACTAGCCCGTCTTCCAAGGTGCTAATGCAGGCTAACTGCTTCTATGCATTTAACAATAAAAGGTATTGCATGAAAACCGCTGGAGGGATGTTGAAGAACAGGCTTAACAATGCTTTTCCAAGGACTACTGAGGAATTTTCTCCCTTCTTCTTATTTCCCGGTAGGAGAGCAGTGTCATCTGATGTCCTGGAAACTATGGAGGTCCTGCAGCCTCACTTTCTGCTTGTTAGGAGCACAGGCTGAGGCCTTTCACAGAGCACTGAGGGCAAGGACTGAGAAAGAGCCTGAATTTGACTCAGTTATGTATTGAACCTATCTGCTGCTACCACCAGAGCAGAGACCATTGCAGGTGGCAAAGGAAATAAAGCCCAGGGGTAGGAGCACGACTCTCGGCAAAGCCGGGTTATGCCTCTGCTGTGTCTCATATTTCTCCTGGAAAACCAAGACACACAACCTCCCTCCTACAGTACCCATCTTCTGAAGGGTGACCCCAGCATTGCCCTGCTTCATGAAGGGGGAATAAGACTGCATAGCATGAAGATTTCAGGTCTCCTTTAAAGATTTTACCCACACAGACAAGCCAGAAGAGTCAGAGGCTGGGAAGGAAGCTGCTGTTGCCAATTTTCAGGCCAGCCACACTACACTGAAGAATATTTTTCCATGTGTTTGTTGTGGAAAAAAAAAAAAAATTGTAGCTTCACTCTGAGCTAATTCACAACACAAATATTTCTATTCGTTCTCTGTCCAACAGCTACTTTCAGATGGAAAACCCATTCGATTAAAAACAGATCATGACAGATGGGAGCTGACGGGGATCCAAAAGCAACTTCAGATACTGTAATTCTGGCCCCGGGTTCTCACAAAGGGGACGAGACAGGGATAGGAGAAACATATTGTACATGCAAATAAAGACTGTATTTTTTCTCTAATTATGCATCTTTTCTTCTGAAGCTAGAAATAAAACACATACGCCATAGACATCCAGGCTTTTTGAATTTCCTGTCACTTCAGGCTTCCCCATGCTACTTTCAGAATCCACAAAAACTGTGTGTCCCTGAAATTTTTAAGAGCCTGCATGTCCACTTGATCAAGATCTAGTCAGGACATGAGTTAATCCTGCTGTAAGAGCCCAGCATTATTCAGTGGTGCAGTAATGGCACAACACCCCCATCACGCGAGATGGGGCTGAGCTGGGTGCGAGGGCATGTTCTGGGCGAGAGGTTGGAGGTGTTTGATGCAGGACGCAGGACCCTACTGCACGGTGCAGCTCTGAAATCCTGCCTCTGTGGGAATGAAGTTGCCACTGACTTCAGTCAAGCCATGATTTTGCTGCACATCTAAACCAGCAATTGAATCTTTTTGAGCCTTAGGTCTCTTCAAGCTCAGCCAAGTGATGAATCCGGCAGCATGCAGATGCGCTGACTTCTATTTCATGAGAAGATCATAGGAGGAGCAAGAAAAGCCCTTAATCACAAGCTGGAGCTCTGTGAAGTGAGAAACATGGGCTCAAAATATGTGTGGTGGGACGCAGGTGCAAAATCTGAAATAGCTATTGATTTTCTTTGTTTGAGTAAATCAAATTTCTTCTTGAAAGCCACCACTTAAGATAATTGGGAATAACTGTTTGCTTGAACTCAGAAAAGATCTGTAAAATGCCAGATTTTAAAAGCAAGGTCTAAAGGTTTCAAAAGCCTTAGATATCACATTTCTCTCCCTCCAATCAGAGGGATCAGAGTTTGGTGATTATTCCCTTTCACTGCCTTAGCTGGACCCATAACCTTTTCATGAGTGGCTAACATTACATCAGCTTACCTCGACATTTTTTTTCTCAGATCTTAAAATGGGTTGCTGTGAAAGCGATCAACAATATCCCTTGGGAGAATGAGAAAAGCAGTCCTGGGGGAGCCCGAGGTCACACACATGTAACGGAATAAGGAGGCAGCAGGAAATATCAGATAAATACAGAGAGCCGTCCCACGCTCGGACGCCCGGCAGGCTCAGCACCACCGTCATGAGCTGACTGCAGAGCTGATGGAGGGCCTTCTGTGGCATCCAAGGGCTTCCCAAAACCTAGACATGTGAGCCACTGCTTCGGCACACAGCTGGTCCTGCCCACAAGAGAGTCCTGGGCCCTCAGCACACTGCTTCTTGACAAAAGAAGATAAAAATCAAAGCATCTTACATGCCTTGGAGCAAGCTTTTCCCTGTAAGTACAGTGTTTTCCTACAGTCTGTACATGCACAGAACTAAACTTTAATTGTGATTGCTAATGTAATTACTTAAAGTAAAAAAATCTGCTTTATGTATCTATGTTTACAACCTTAAAGGAGTCAAAATGCAGCTGCTATACAAATGCTTCACCTTAAAAATCCTTAACAAAAAAAAGTCCTCAACAATAAATAATAATTGAAGAACAAATTACCAACAACTCACTGCACACTGAGTGCTCCAGCCACTAAGAATGTTCAATTTTTGATTTCACAAATCCATTCTATTTTTATAGTCTGCTATATATTTTAAAATAAATCCTTCTTAAGAGAAACAAGAAGCAGGCCTGTACAAACTGGAAAATATTAATCAGGAACTGAGCTTGATAAGCCGCTCTTAATATTCACGCTGCATGAAAGAAGGTGCAGGATGTCAGAGGGATTTTATCAGGTGCTAATTATTGTTTAGCTCTGGAAAACTTCCATTTCACCCACAACGGAGCAGAAAATTTATTTCAAACTGAAATCATTGCTGTCTTTCCTGCCTACACCAAGCAATGAGGAGACATGACTTCCTGCTACAAAAGCCATTCACTCAGATGGCATTGGGCCTGACTTTTATCATTGAACGTCTTATTTTCAATGGAAAATATCCATTTTGAGCTGGCATAAATCCCAGAGGTAAAGAATTCAGGTTATTCTCATGTGACTGATTTATCAACGGGCTTTTTAGATGCTAATGTTTTGGGTTTTACAGCCAGATGAGCTGGAGTGGAAGATAAATGCCTGAAACGAGCAATCTGATGAGACCAAGACAAGAACATCAAATAATACATGAGCTATTGGCAAAGATGAGATTGAAGAGCAGAGACTAGAAATATCCCTGCACACATAAGAGAGGGTTCTGTTAACCTTTAATAAGTAATTACAGTAAATACCAGCTACTAAGATAGTTTTATGAATGTAAAAAACAATGCTATGGTGCAATTTTTATGCAAATATCATAATGATAGCTCCTCTTATCCTGGAGAACGTAATTTTCTTCAAAGTCTCATACTAAAGTGTTGGATGTTTGTCCTCCAGTGTATCATGACTGAGTTGGAAAACACACTCTTTTTCCCTGGTACTCAGATGCTATCACTGCCTCTGAGATGGAAACTTTTCACCAGCACAGCTCAACATGTGAACGCCCCCTGCTCCGCTTCCGAAATTCACCCCAACTCCCGCAAGGCTTCTGGCAACTTCAGCTGGTTCATTTAGCTGGTGAGGTTTATGTTAAAACAGCTCAAACTGTAGTAGACCTCCACAAAGTCAACAGACATCCATGCCTTAAACTACTGGAGCACAGGCACTGCACCGACTTACTGTTTGCGTGACTGCTAACCTCAAAAATGTTTTGACAAGTACAAATCGGTGCTAGCCCAGACCCAGGTTGGGAGTGATACCAGCCTAGAGACAGCACTTTCAGTACCCACAGGGCTGAAGCAGCAAATCTGTTCACCTTTTAGAAGTCACGTGATCGATTGGTCGATTTTGGGTACCTTCTTGCACCCCACAAGACACTGGCATCAGTAGCCAGGGTTTCCCCGCCTGGATGCGTGGGGAGGGGGACCCTGGTGTCCTCAATTCCTGCCTTATACAAGAGCTAGCATGGCAGCAGGGAGAGTAAGATGTCCCAGGAATAAGCTGGAGAATGCAACCCTTCCTCCCGCACACATCACCTGTGCCTTCCCTTGCCTTGGATCGCATACAGACTTTCGGAAAGCTCACCTTTGGCTCTGGATCCAGAGAGCGCAGCGTGGGCTCCTTGCCCAGCTCACCAGCATCATCCAAAAGGCCCTGAGCACTGTGAGACCTGGGAAATTCCCACAGAGATGAAGTCAGATCCTCAGCCTTGAGCCCAAGACGAGTCCACCACCAGTGCCATGCAATGATGTCACCTTTCAGCACAACAGTCTCCGAGGGACCACAACTCAGCCGGAGCAGGGCCAAGGGACGGCTATTTTCGACCCCAGTCTGGAGCTGTTCTCACCCCAGGCATCTGAGGACTGAGCTAAGGAACAGAGTTGAGTTTCGGAAGAAACATGAAACCCAAGCAGCCCCAAACGGGAAAGCTTCTCACGGGGTGGTTGCTGCTGTGGCAGGGTGCCTTAGAGCAGTCCCAAGCACAGGGCTGACACAGGTTGCTCACAGGTGCGCGGCGTCTGGCTTTTTCATGAAGCAGATGTGGTTTCACGGACATCCCTCTACCCAGCTCATGTTTCCATTACCAACTGGGGAAATGTAACAGAGAAAAAGCCAAAACGACCCACAGGTCTCATGGACAAATGTTGCACGTATCTAAGTTTTGGAAGCAAAAGCAGATTTACAGTATGCTGGGAGGGAACAAACCAGACAGCCCCAGCGTTCGCCAGTTCTCATCTGTGAGCGGCCACCACACAGGCAATTTAAACAGGATACAGCAATTGCAGTTTGCATCACAATTTGCAAGCTAATTTACAGTCTAACTAGACATACAGAGAGAGAGAGAGTGTGTCCTGGGTTAAGCTGAGACAGAGTTAACTCTCTTCATAATAGCTAGCAAGAGGCTGTGTTTTGGATTTGTGTTCAGAAGAAAGCTGATAAAAAGTGACGTTTATGCGGCTGCCAAGGTCTGCAGACCAGAGAAGCTGTGAGGGAGCACAGCCCCAGTTACTAGCCCAGGATTTAAACTTAGGTTTGGGATTGAGACCCAGAGTGACCAATAACCTATTCCATAACATACACGTCATGCCCAGTGCATAGGTGAGGACCCTCCGGAAGATCAGCCCTTTTGGTTCCAGATCTCTTTTGCTCCAGGTCATCTCGCTCCAGGTGGTCACTCTCCCAAGGCCTTCCCCCCTCTCCCCCCCCGCCCAGTCAGCTCTCGGTCTGGAGGCTCCGGACTGTTACCTCTGTTCCGTTAGTGCGGTTTCAGGACTCTCCCTTCTCTGGGATCATTAGCCGGGAACAGGCTGAACCTTGGTCATTGGGTGGGGGGGCAGTATCACTGTGTATCACACATTTGTATATTTGTATACAGTATTATTTTCAATATCATTGTAGTTTAGTTATTAAATTGTTCTTATCTCAATCCACGAGTCCTTTTTTCCCTTTACCCCTTTAATACTCTCCCCTATCCTCGAGTT
>NW_010146285.1:205767-245411 GCF_000699245.1 Pterocles gutturalis
AAAAAAAAAAGAGGAGATAGGTTCTCCTGGCTTCACTGTTTCCTTGTTTCACCTCTGAACAGCAATGCAGAAGGATTAACGCTGGATTAATGCTGCTTCTCTTTTCAGCCATATCACATCAAATCTGTTCTGTGTACAAGAAAAATAAACTCATTTTGAGCCACATTCTGAGACTCAAGCTGGGTTCTCTCTAGTTTAGAAAACCCCACCACTACTGAATCCTATACGGGACAGACCTTACTCCTGGTGGAGAATTAACTAGGATGAAATCCATTTCTCTTCGACAAATCCTGGTACTTAAACACAAATGAGAATAGCAAACAACTGCCTCAAGCCAGCCAGCAGCCGTCCCTGGGAACACAGGAAGAGGAGCTCATTTGAGTGTGGAGGCACCTGGCTAGATGTTTTTGCTGGTTTCCTAGCTCCAGGGGTATGGACCAGACAAGTAACAGGGCTGTGTCTGAACGACGAATCCAGCTCATTGTGTTTACACAGCCAGAGTAAGACAATACTTAGCCTCCCATATTTTTTTCATACATTGATGAGGTTTCAAAGCCCATGGTTCAAATTTCTATTTAGTCTCATCTTCACCCCTCAGGTTTTGTGCATTTGCCAACTTGGGTTTTTAAGCACCGACTTCAGGCCTTCCCAGCACCTTCCTGCTAGGCTGATGCTAAGTAGTCCCACACAATCAGAGCAATAAGCCAAAAGGTGAAAAACCTTCCTGCTGCATTTCTTTGCATGATCATTTGCATGGCCATGAGAGACATAAAAAATTAAAAAGTGGAATTTGCACCCATGATTTGGAACAATAACTTGACCAGAGAGCTGCAGAACTGGAAGGGCTGGGAGCCCTGCAGCTCGGTTACAAACCGCCTCCCAGTCTCTTGCCAGGCTTGTCTGATTACTTCATTTAACTTCATTCGTAGGAGTGTGTGAGCAGAATATGATGTGTCTAATTCTTGCAGACATGCAATATCTGTGTTGCATTAACAGGGCTTTGTTTGTTTTTTTAGCTGATAATCCTGGGTCACATCAAAGACCTGTCAAGGCTCCTGTCTTATCTCCAACATGTCCAATAACTGGAGCTTAGGGAAAGACTAGTAAAGACTGGTCACTTCCCTGCTACCACCTCCCAGCTTCGGGAAGAAGAATAGCAGCCTCCCTGCAAGGAAAGAGAAGACAAAGGAAGGAGACAACATTCACCCATTAGATTTACATCTGTGCAGAGTACAACATGGACTCGTATTTCTGTTTCCAATCTGTTTCTATCCACCTGCATTTACTTTCCACATATGACGGAACAATTTGTGAAGCAGAATAACCACAGGACCGAGTTGCTGCCATGTAAGAGTTGACAGATAATTAGAAAACACATCTAAGACTACAGAGCATTAGAATAGTAGAGTGACAAACGTAAATGGAAACAAGAACACAGAGGCTCTCTGTGAAATCTGGCTCCCTCGTGGCCTTCTCAAATACCCTACGTGGGTCTGAAAGAGGCTGCCTATGGCAAGCAAATGAAAATAATCCAGGTGCACTTGAAGGTAAAAAAGTTTTCAGTGTATTACCTCTTAAATCTGGATGTCACCTGAACTATAAACTATTTTAACTCAGTTCTTGTGTCTTTCTACCTGGCAGGTGGTTGGTGTTTCATGATGACCCCAAAATAAGAGAATGTCCTGATGGAAGAAGAGAAACTCCGTTCAAAGAAAGAAAAAGAATTGGGAAAAGAAACAATTAACAGACAAAATAGACCCTTGAATTTCAAGTCCTTCAAGTAAGTTTCACCGAAAGATTTCTGAACACAAAAATTGCATCAATTTCACTAAATTGGTTTTAGAAACTCATTGGTAGTTGAATTTGTCTGAAAAGAAACAAAACAATCCTAAAGAGTATGACTCAGTGTAGCAGTCCTCAGTGCCAGTGCTGGACGTGGAAGTGAGGTGGAAGTCCCTCTACCAGTCACTTCTCATCTCTTACACCCATTGTGTCTGTTGCAGGGTAAAGGACAGACACAAAGGAAAATGGCACTTTAAAAAAATTATTTGCAAAAATGAAGATAATTTCATTCCCCTGACCCTATTTTCTAGACAAGAACAGATCTTAAAAATTTACTCAAAACCGGCTTCATCTTGCCTCCACTGAAATTAACTTTAATAGGAAAGTATTGAGGCCAGGTATGAGCTCCTTTAAAAGCTCTCCTTTGTAACACATCTTTCTAGCTTCAGCTATAAGAGATCACTCTGCTGTCCAGTCAGTGTCCCTTCAGATGAGGGCAACCTCTGTAAATTAAATCCAGCCCCGGTCCAAATGGGTGCAACCTCTATCTGGTTTTGACTGCCCTTACAGAGTCGTCAGACCCATGGAAGCCAACAGGAAGAGTTTCATTCCCTTCATGGTGCTGCATCAAACATCACCTGAAAGTGGGATTGCTAAAATATCAGAAGGATGCTGCCAAATCAGGGAAAAATAAGAGAGAAGCAGTTGAACTGATTCTGGCATAAGAAGAATTGACTTGGGAGATGTTCAAAATAGGATGAGGAGAAATCTACTCATATTTAAGGCACGGGGATTCTTGTCATTGAGTGCCCTGGGGCGAGGGATACAGGAATAGCTTGGTCAAATGAGAACTAACAAGAACCTACTTGCTACTGTGTTAAATGCTTCAAGATTGATGAGACACAGAGAGAGAAAATATGATGCAGAAATCGTTGTTTTCCAATTAACACCAAATCTCACACATCTTTGCACAGAGTTGCTTATGCCTGTGGGAGATCTAAGTACCTTTCTCTCTGCTCAAGAACAAGGGCCTGTCTACACTGTACCAGCAGGGTTGCACTGATGTGTTTTCCCGGCTATGGAGCCCATATATAGTGCTACACATATGCAGCTTCTGGCCACATGCAGACAAAGCATACCAGGATATTGCTGACCCTGTTTCATGTATGGGCAGGGGGCAGATTTTTGCACACTGTAGGTATGTAGCCTTACTCACACAAACGACAAAAGCTCCCTGCACAGTCAGCCTTACAATTGCAAAGAAGCATTGCTAAAACCCAGTCTCCCTTTTGGCTTTCCACGTTTGGGATTCCTGCTCTGCACCAACACTTGCATGTAGTTTATATTAACATGCAAATCTTCCGGCTTTGATTTGTAACCTTACATATGACCCCTTGATGCAGTGTCGGAAAAGCAAAGCAAGGGCCTGGGAAAGGGAGCAAAACTCCTCCAGGCCCTTCCAGAACAATGACAAAAGCTCTGGGACATTCTTAGTCCAAATAATGGAAATTCTCCTGGGATTTTGACATAGAATAGTGGGATAATTTTTTTTTTCTTCTCATTTTGAGTAGTGGGAAACAAAAAGTTCATGTAAACTAAGAGACCCTCGGATTCACAGAGCTATACCTGAGGGGTACAGTGCTTTAAGTGTGATCTACAATCCCTGACAAAAAACAACCTGAAAAACTCTTCTAATTTCTATACAGTTTTTGCAACTACATTTTTCATGCACGACTGGATAAAACTTAAGGCAAAACCAACTAGATCAACCAGCAAAGCATCACGTAACTGCCAGCAAAATTTGCTGACAGATGAGCATTTGCACTTCAATTGCAAAATGCTGGAAAAGTGACCAAAACCAGCCCTATCCTCAAAATGTAAACACCTTTCAACAAACATGCAACGCATGTAGATCTTCAACGCAAGACTGAATGTACTTGTTCTCTACAGGACAATCCTGACAACGTGAAACCAGCTTTTAAAAAGAAGGGAACAAATTTCCACAACCCCAGAAAGATGCAACACTGAAGTCATTGGAAAAAACGGCTTTCACTGCAGTGACCTTTGATTTCAGACTTCAGAGAAATCCATGTTTCTTGTGCAGAGAAGAGTGAAAGAAGCAAATGATTTTGTGTCCCAGTCTTGCAAAGAATGCTTGACTTGCAGTGTGAAATAGCAAAGAAGAGGCAAATATGGAACACCATCCATATTCCCGCCAGTGCTTCTGGCCAAGGCAGGGAAACTGATGCTAGAGTTCTGCGTGCCAGAAGAGATTCCCTCCCGTCAGGGCACGGCACTGAATGAAACACAAAATTACCTTCTTCCTGTGGAACTTCAGCGTTTTCAAGGAAGATACTCTGCCAAATCCTTGCACCCTCAATCACTGCCTCTTTGTTAAGTTGAACTATTGTCTCTGCCCTTTCCTTCCCTCCTACTCTTCTCACAATCATCATCCTTTTCCCTCCTTTTCCCACGCTTGGCTTCCTGCCTTCCCACTTGCAGGAACACCCTCTCCCACCCCAGACACACAGGACTATCACAGACAGCGTAAAGCCATCCTTCTCCAACTCTGCAATTTGCAGGCTGGGCCACACACAGGCAGAAACACACGCAGACATCCTCACCGGTTTCTAGATCGTGTTTATTCAGCACACCGAACTGTGGGTTCTGTGGATGGGTGAGCTTTGCTCTGCCCTCCTGCGACACAGAGGAGATGCTTTTTCAGCCTGGAGCAATACTGTGCTTTGGGTTCGGGCATTTCCATTTCCACTCAAAACGTTGCTCGCCATTTAAGACCTGCCAATATAAGCATCCCACAGTAGGAAAATATATTTAACTGCTGGGCACAGGGATAGCTGCCAGACAGGACAGTCACGCTGCCTAAGTTGGTGTCCCCCGCTGAGAATTTGGGAGATGAGTCTCCAGACTGTACTGCAGACAGAGGAGAAAGTCACCAAGTTGTGCTCCTGACCTGCCCTGCCCACCGAGCCAACCTGCTTCTCCCCAGACTGTACATGGGGTGTAAAGGAGATGGGCCCCTAAACCCTAAAAGGATGTAAAATTTGGTGATGTGACTGTCATCAGTAGTTGTGACCATACTGCCAAAGGACGTGATCACCAAATCAGTCCCCAAGCCTGGTTCATGTACTGGCATTGCCACTGGCGTGAGCCATTGCCTGAGCTCCCTGCTGCCAGCCTGGACCCTTTCATTGCTGTAGAGAAGAATGCTCCCCAGGGATTCTCTATCACCCTGGGCTGGGCTTTGTCACTTGCACAGCTGTGCTCCTGCACCAAATTCCATGTCTGCTCTGGAAACACATGCTGCCATTTAGTAATACGCTGTCAGAGCTGCCAGGGGTGGCAGTGATAGCAGCCCTGCTAATTCCTTCTCCTTTATCTATCACAACCCAGTCACAAGCCACACATACCTCAAGAGTTACTAATTTTTGGACGGAGAGTGTGTGGCTGCAAGTCAGCATGTGTCACCTTAGAAACAAGCCTTTTAGGGCCATGCCTATATTATATGTTCTATTGAAACCGGTAATAAAATATGAATCAGCAAAATGGCTGTATGCATTTACATTTCTGTCAAATTCAGGGTTTACAGTGCCTTGGAACAATAAACAAACCTCTTCCTTTCAGTCCCCAAGCCTGAATATTCTCCCACTCTTAGCCACTTAAAGGGAATTATTAATGTTCCATGGAGAGAAACTCTATTAAATCTGCTTAAGTGACCACCCAAAAGCCCACCAAAATTACTGTCTGTAACAGCAGGCTTGCAAGAACTAATACAGCTGCGCTCGACATGTACAGCATCTGGAGACAGCAGGAACTCACCAGGCAGGATTTGGGGAAACAGTCCTATTTGTATGCATCCCAGAGTCAAGATCTCAAACTAGTCAAAGCTACTCAGCTCAGATCCTTCTCTAGGTGTCTGTCTAGGGTAGACAACCATTTCTGGAGTTGCCTCTTCTTCTGCCTGCAGGAGGATCCTATGCTAGACAAATACCTAATATCTACAAGGCTGAAGTTAAGGTAGCTGTACAGTAAGGAAAGGTCTACATGGTGCAAAGATGCCCAAATTGATGCTGACCGGTGTCTCCTCCATGATGCAGCAGCACCAGTCCATGGTGGTCCACAAAGCAGCTTGCCTGGGCCAGTCCCACTCACACCAATGAGCCCCACGTCTTTGCAGGGCACCTTAGCTCTGCCACAGCATCTTTTGGATGCTTGCTGCTCTGCTTGATGGGACTTTTGAACACCATACGTGTCTGCCACAGGCACTGGGTCCAACTGATGGTGATGTAATGCTTCCAAGTGCCAGACCCTTTTAAAAAATGAGGATTTGACTCCAGTCCTCATTCAGAGGATTCAAAGTTTTTAACCTGGGTCCCCAGAGCTATTTTAAATTCCAATTTACGAAGTGCTAACACAGCAAGGAGCTGGAGACACCACTATAATTTACCATGAAGCAGATCTGCAAAGATAATAATCCCAACAGCAGGCCTGGCCTGGCTGCCAGCACACCAACGGCCCGCGCGGGCACAGCACGGATCAAAGTCAGCTCCTGCATTCAGTGACACTGGACAGGCAGTGACTTGTGCTCATGGAGCCTGGGAAGAGGACAGGCATTTTTTAAGAGATGCTTCCTCTTTGGCTCGGCTGGGCTGTCAGCTCCAGAGCAGCGCTCTCCACGGGCAGGTGCTTTGCCAACACACCCCCAGGCACAGGCATGGGGCTGATGGGTTGGACAGTCAGTTTGGCCGAAGGGCACAGAAACGTTCTGCCACCCTGCAGGTGTCCTGAGCAACAGACAAGCAAGCAACAACTTTCGTCCCAGCCAAAGGCAGCAAATGGGTTACTCCATCCCTGCAGTTAGCTGTAGGATGAACGCATCTCCTGCCAAGCCTTTCACTAATAACGGTCTGATCTGAAAATCCTTTCCCTAAGCATTTGCTCTTACCAAGCGGATTTGAAGCAGAAGACTGAGATAAAGACAGATGCGCTCAACAACTTCTCAACCCATTGCAGAACACAAACCTTGCTTGCTGCTCCCAGGCACCAACCCTTACTGCCCCAAATGTTTCCAGCAAGTAACAGGAGCAGTGCAGACACAACAGAACAGCGTGCAGCTTCTACAGTACCTAACACGTCCTTGGTTTTTTTGCTAGAACCAGCAATCTGCTTACAGGTAAGGATTCAAAGTTGGCTTGTATTAGGGAGATGCAAGGCCTGTCCTGAACAGCCAGTTTTGGTTGCCAAAGGGAAAGATGAAATAAAAAGCAGCAGAGGGAGAGCCAAGCCCTGCAGCCATCTCCATGCAGCCATCTCCACTTGAGGGCTGAGCTGGCCAGGGGCAAGCTGAGCCATAATCATTCACGCTACGTTTGCAGGGCATGAAGCAGTGGCTGAATGCCACAAAACGCATGAGGTGTGAATTACAGCATCATAACTCACGCCCTGAAGTGTCTTATTGCAAAACGGCTCAGGGCAGAGGTAGGATTTTTTTTCAGTGTTGTAATTCCCCTGACTCGTTTCTCTCCCTCACAACCGCCCTTTGAGTAGAGATACGTCCAAAGAGGATCAAATCTCACCCTCCTCAGACCTGAGAAACGTGAGCAAAACTACCAGGGTTTGGCCCACTGTGCCTGTTCTTAAGGCTTCAATAACATTAAATTAATACTCTTCAAATACAAACCACTTGTTGCCTTGGAACAACACAAAGATGGACGTAAAAATCACCTTATTCATGGATGGGTGCTATCTAGAGGGCTCTGCATTCCACGCTCTAGCAGAGTGCTTCCTTTTCCATCTGTCTCTGTGCACTGCTCTGCTCCAGAAGCAGATGGGCTCCCATGCAAATCAAGGAGAGGGGCAAAGGAACGTCTCTGGGTTCAAGCCCCACAATCTCCATGGGCCCAACTCTGTTTGCAGCCTGACAAAGTGAGCTGACATGAGGAGGTCCTCGGGTAAAAATAAACCTTTGCCCACACAACAGCAGATGCAGACTGTTAAACGAGAGGGGCTGCCCTCAGCAATCCCACCGGGACAAAAAAAACCCCAAAACTCTGGGGCAGGGATCTGCTCCCAGGTCAACCAAACCCCACCGTAAGCAGAAAGCAGGGAGGAAGTCTCCCACAATACACACCAAACCCTGTCTGACACAGCCACCATGGCTGCTGCCATTTGAGGGGAGAGATAAAGTCAGACAAAATGAAAGCAGGAGCTCTTCCAGATGAGAAAGCCACAGGCTCAGATGCCAGAGACACAGCATTAGGCTCCCACAGTTTTTCCTTTCTGTTAACCATCCAAATTGCTTCTGAGGGTACACGAAAGAGTCCAGTTGGAGAAGTGACTGGTAGTTTTAGTGGAGGATAACCACCAGCCCCAAGACACAGCTGACCACAGGGCAAAACCACCACTCCCATCAGCATTCTCCAGGAGCATCTCAGCAAGCCCAGGACAGTCCTGAATGGGACAGGCAAGAGTGAAATGCGGCCATGCATGCCTGGGACACACGTCGTCTGTGCTCCAGAAAGGCAGTTCCTGCTTCACTGAGCTGCATGTGAGGTCTCTCCATCAGCAACACCAAGACAGCCAGAAAGTTCCTCGTGGCTTGTAAGCATGAAGGCAAGTCTCACCTGATGAGTCTCGCCTGATGTTTCCAGTTCTTCAGGGTCACAAAAAAAATTTCCCCAGCAACTATCCCTTTTCTAAACACTGAGGTGATTGTTTTGCTTTGGTTCTGTGGATAAATGTCATCTCCTCTGCAGAGAAAATCTTCCTGGAAAGTGTAGGGCAGAGAATGAACAGTCTGCAGAGATCACAACAGTGACCTCTTGGAAGCTGAGCCTGCCAAGGCACTGAAGGACATGCTACGTTTCAAGAAAGGGCCTAAATTCATGAGATTTCAATGGGATTTAAGCCTACGCTTAACTCCATTGATGACTTGCAGCCTGTGACTGTCAAGGTCTTCCTCTTTGTCACTTTGTCCCAAGAAGTGACAAATTACAGCCCCTGGACTTCTACAACTGTTGATTTGTGGGCTCTATTGAAAATCCTAGCTCTTGGAGACTATCATTCTTCCACCATAATTTTGGGCTTTCCCAAAACCAGGCCCATGCAGTCGGTCTACAACCCTGACTGAGTATGATGATGCTCTTCCAGACTTGCACAGATGAGCAGAAACCTCCAGCCTGACATCTCCCAAACTCCAGCACACATTAATTACTCCAATATCCTCATTTCACACATCAGTTACATCCTGCCAGCTTTCAGCTGGAGATGACTGAATTCTCTCCAGATTGGCACACTTCTTGCCGTAGCTGCATCAGCCTACACACATTTCCAACCCTTGTTAAACTGCCCTAGCTGTGGATGCCACACTGCCAGTTGTGCAGCCTGGGGAGGGTTCTGAAGCAGCCCCTCCACAGTGGCAAGAAAGCCAGGTTATTATTGCAGTCATTCAGCAACCAGGACTCCTTGGAGAGGCTGACATGTGGCTTTGGTCTGTCAACTGTACTGCCTCTTAACTTGTAAGTACAAAGGGCCACAGCCAGAAAGCATGTCACCAGCTCTTCAAGTCAGCAAATCACCATCACAGTGAGAAATCATGCGTGCAAAAATACAGAAAACAGAAATATGTCACACCTCTTCTAGCTGACTAGCCCCATTTCTGTTCCATGGATTTAAGGAGAAGGACAGGAAAAAGAAGCTGAAGGTTTTTGCATGAGTTCAGACAAATCCCATCCATGGGAGAGGGGCACCAATTCCCATCTGCAGACCTGGCCACTCAACAGGCCCATCAGTCCACTTGGAGACACCTGCCAGGCCTACTGGAGACCCAACTGCCTTCTTACTGACATGGGAGCCCTCCTTAGCTCAAAAACTGACTTCAAAACAACACTGAACGGCAAACCTCCTTGGCAGGCTATGATTTAGAAATGAGCTCTGAAGCTAGGGAGCTCAGCCAACTGCTGCATCTGGCCACAATATTGAGAGTCAATCTCCCAGTTAATAACCTCAGACTCCATCTGAGGTGTGACATTAAAAAACAATCCAAATAATATCCTAGCCATGTCACTTTATTCTTTTTCCCCTTGAAGGGACATCTGGCATGCAATGCTTGGGGTTTCCCCTCATCCCAGGGAACCAGCGGCAACGTTTTCCAAGGGATTGGAAGGGATGCAGTCAGCTCACGTACGGCTCCTAACATTTTTCCAACCAGCTGGACTCCCATCCCCTTCTCTTCTCCCCTTTCCCGTGGAGAAACACAGTTGCTACAATCAGCCTATAGCTGAGGAGGGAAGGCAAAGCCATTCACATCACTGCTGCTGCAAAATCAGCAGCTGACAGTGGCAGACTGCAATGCACCCACAACCTCCTTTAGAAAGGCAAAGGCATCTCTCCCACCTCACGTACAAAAATTCTCTAGGAACAAGTGTCTCAGCCTGGACACACCTAGCTATGGAAACTGTCTGTAGTTTGTTTCTAAACCCAGCTCAAGCAGAACTTCCTCCATGTCCACGCTCTTGCAGGTTCCTTCATGACCCCTTTAGAAGAACAATTTCAAGACCACTCTGTTAAAGCACCATTCCCTGTTTTCAGGTTGACATGAGCTGAAATTCTCTTCCAACTTTGTGTTCTTGTGATTTTTTCCAGCTGGCCAAGAAACCACAGAAGGAACTGTGGAAATGGGCCTGGATATCTATCACAGTTCCAGCAACCTTACCAAACTCCTCACCACAAAAACAGGTAGGACTCAGACCAACCCCAAGAGCATCTAGACTTTAACTCCTACCCTCAAGCAAGCACAGAGCCAAGGACCCTTGACGCCACTGGTATGGATTTGAGGATGGAGACCCTGAGAGACCTAACCTGAACTGTGAAACATTACAGAGTTGTTTCCTAAACATGAGAACCTGTCTTTAAAAAGAATCATAGCATTTCGAGAGGAAAACTGAATTGAAGCTACACCAGTGAAATAGAGTCACTGCTCCAAATGCGTTTGGAAGCTCCCCTCCAAGAACCAACACAACTACATCACTGGCTCAAAGCTGAGGGGATGGCATCTGGAAGTGAGGGGGTTGGGAAAACCTTTTCCAAGAAGGGAAGAAAAACACGTCAGGAAAAGCTTGCACTTAAAGACCCACGAAACAAAGAGGTGAAATGCAGAGGGAATTCACAAGCAAACATCCCTTGGGAATGCCAGCATTGGCACACAATGCTGGGACAGGTAAACTTCATAGTGCAGACACAAAAAAGAAGACAAAATCTTTTGGAGGCAGCATTTTTTTTCTAGGAAAAAAGAGCCACATGGCTATAAAATAGTGCATTTTCATACTAAGTTTATTTCAAGCCTTGGGCTGCAGGCAGTGCTCTCCTATTGACTGCCAAGCTGGCTACTGTGTTCCTCTTCACCCTGCAATTTTTATTTGGTTGGCAAGATACTATTTCAGAGCTATAAAACCCTCCTGGAATATGCTCCAAATAAACTGAATTCCTTTTCTAACTAATAATTTTATTTGCCTAATTATTAGCAGCACTTGGAACAAATTGGACACCACAGGCAGAATCCAACAGGGTTTGGTCCCTGCCCAGCAGCTGTTCATACACCGCCCTAGGAAGGACCAAGACTGAGGTCTCCATCTCTGCTCCTCATGCTGAGGCTAGGCAGCAGAACAACAAGAAGGCTACCAGGACCATGCTGGGGAGCTGCCCACTATAGTGCATGACGTATTCCCAAGGTTAATAACATCTGACTCAAAGATGCTCTCTTCAGGCACTTGCCTTCAAGGAGGAGTAAGTCCTGTCTATCCACTTCAACATTGCCAAGTACACTCTTATGGGGTGCAATGTCCCTTTGGAATGAAGAAGCTGCCCTTTGTCAGCAATGAGGCAAAGCAGTAGCTGCAATTTCCCTATACAAAGCAAACAGAAAGTACGTTCCCTACATTTCTCTCGCAGCAACTGGAGGCATAATCTAGATGCAGTATCTGGGCGACTGAACTGCTCTCCAGTGCATATGGAAGCAGCACAGTAAGGGCAGGTCTAGTTAAACCCAGATAAAACCCATTCTAGAGGTGCCTTAGAGCAGAGATTAAAATTCAGAAGTCAGAGGACAGTTATCCAACAGAAACAAGGAGTGAACAGGTTTGTGAAGGAGGTATCAAGGGCACATTTATACTTAAATTAACAACCTTTCAGACAATACCAAAATAAAACTAATATGGATATTAGGGCATGTTGCTGAAACGCAGCAGCATAGCAGTGCACCGCACTCAACCACAGCTGCCCCTCCAAGCAGCAGAATAAACTCACCAGAGCATCTTTGTGGCACACTCAAATCCTCTGGGATATAAGAAGCCTGTGGACTCGCCTGGCATGGGGGGACAGTAGCTTGGTCATGCACTGGGATTTTCTTTTAAAAAACTTGTCGTCTCCCTCCGTGTGTGAGCATACAGACACGCACGGTCTCGCAGCCCAGCAGGGATGGGATGTGCCAGGATCAAATGCTTCAGAGGGTTCAAACACTGTCATATCTGATGGGGAGAGAGCAGCACAGGGTCAGCATCACAGGGGAAGGAGGGCTTCCTAGGTCACAATCCACCTCCTACACTATCTTCTCTCCTGTGGAGCCTGAAGGCAGTATTTCCACTTAAGTCCTGTGTTTCCGTACACCCAGGTTTGAGGCCCTGGGCGAAGGCAATCCTGGGATGAACCTGCTCTGCACAACGTGCAGAGGGCAACAGAGATGTCCCCAGAACCGGGAACATGAGCTTTAAAATAATTTTACAGCGAGGGGAAAAAAGGACAACATTCTGAAGCATAAAACCACTTTAAGCACATTTGTTTCGCAGTTGCGAGAATATAAAGCCAAGCCCTGGAGCTCTGCCAGCCAGTCAGTATTTTTATGACCGTATCAAAGCACATGATAAAAACAAAAAGTTTAAGGGTCAAACTCAGTTCTAGGATTAGTAACCAGGCTGAAGTGAATAGCGTGATACCAGGTTAGAACAGGATCCTCTGATCACAGTCACTTGAAATACATTGTTTTTTTCCACAGACAGCAGTCATGCCTGAAACCCGTGCGCCAGATTCCTCCTTCAGCCTGTTCAGATGGGGAGGGCTTTGTGCAAAATCTCTATACCCTCTCCACCAACAAGTACCAACAGAGTCTGCAGCTGTCTCAAGTCACGTACATCGCCCAGAGCAGCACACTGTCTAAACCCTTCCCTCGTCGCTATTTCAGTCCCCTACTGCAGACACTGTCCCTGCCAGGGCTGCTCCCCACAGCAGCAGAGTATTTCCAAGTATCCCTGCATGAGGCACTATCCAGGGTATGACACATTTGCAGGTTGGAGTATGCAAGCACTTTATATTCTGCAAGGCTTTATATTCTGCAAGCAGGAGAAGTTCCCTTCTGGGTAGACTTCAGGTTCTTACCAAGAGGGCTAAAGGCAGATATTTTTAATTTATTCGGTATAAGGAATCAGGCAACTTGTGCTGAGAGATTTAGCAGAAGCAGCAGCATCAGAGATATTAAGAGAGACCAAGAGGTCCTTTTGTGCTACTTCAGAAACTGTCACTTGAGAAAGGGCACCCACTGCAGAGCAGGAGATCCCGACCTCAGCATTATCCACGGAAACTGCCTCAGTGACCGCTGGCAGTAGAGACCCCCTGAGCAAGCCACTTGGGAGCCCTGCTCAAACTGTGGCTCATTTCCAAATGCCAGCATGGTCCCTGCAGGGTTACAAGATGGTTATACAGCTGGGATGTTACTTGCTGTCACTGCTGCAGCCCAGAGCACAAAGGGTTTGTAGCAGCTCCAAGCTGGAAGGCTTGGAATCAGAGACACCTTCTCACACTGTGGGTATCAGCACTCTGTGCCTCTGTCACCTTCATCCTGACAAGGTAGGAGGCAGCAATGACAGGCACATGACCCACAGAGAGGGATGGGGGCACTGACGGGGTGGTGGCACGTCCCCTGCTGCCTGGCAGGAGCTGAACTGCTCTGGCAGGACACGGTGCCACCTCCTGCCATCACGGTCCCCTTCTGCAGGGCCACAGAGCCAGGGTGTCCAACGCAGACCTTACTTTCAGCTAAATTTCTCTTTTATCCAAGGAGACAGGAGGCTTCGCTATCAAACAGACTCCAAGAGTGAATTTTAATGGAAGAGATCAGAGAGAAGCTTAAAGCTCGGGTTGTTTGTTTTAAACACTGGATGTTCCCTTGCCTTGGTTATTTTGGCCGTTGGTTAAGCTC
Organism: Pterocles gutturalis; assembly: GCF_000699245.1. Lineage (NCBI taxonomy): Eukaryota > Metazoa > Chordata > Aves > Pterocliformes > Pteroclidae > Pterocles > Pterocles gutturalis. Next base: position 219,815 of record NW_010146285.1, read on the forward strand.
CCTTTTATGTTACATATAGAGATAATTTCTTATTTTCCATGGCAAGGCCGATCAAAACTGGGAGTGATTTCCTTCCAAAATTTTTTTAACTAAATAAAGCTATTTATTTGTTGCATTCAGTAGTTTTCAACAGTGCTTTTAATTTCTGCACAAGATACAGTGGTTTATTCCAGAGGACATATATTCAAATAAAAGCCTTTTTCCACCTGTCTTTTGGCATGAAAAACATTTTTTTTTAAGGTTTTCATGTTGATTGAACACAAACTGCAATGACAATTCCCTAGTTTGTGTTATTTCACTAAAACAGAAGTTAAAAATCCACATTTTTAGCCACAGGGGTTTTAAGTGCAGACAGGAGCTTTCTCACAACAGAAATTAAAGACAATTTGGGGAGTATGTTATGCACAATGGAGGTTTTTGATAAGTACATGTCACTGTGACAAGCTTGCACATAATGACAAAATTACAGTTAGAAAAAAGCACTGGTGGAGGGAATGACAGCTAATAGAAAGAAAAAAGCCTGCTCCCCCTTGTTCGAGCTGTTCACCACCCATCACTTGTGTCCCTAAGCTCTGACCTTCTGTCACACAAGCTGCTGAAAAGCTCTCATCCTGCAAAGTGCTGAGCACACTCCACTCCCACACACCTCTCTCCATCATCAAGTCTCAGTGGATTTGGGGCTGCAGCTCAGCCCCAAAAACACAGCAAGATGGCACAAAACAGCACTTTTAGACTCTACCCCAAGCAAGCTGTCATTTTGATTAAAGAAGCAAAATATCTAGCTCCTCTGAGTAACCTCAGCTCCCACTTGAATTCTTCTTTTGATCCATCTGTCCCCCTTAGTCAGATTTTTAAATACATAGCAGTGTCATCTTCTCTCCTTTCTGATATCATCTGACCCACAGAGCTTGGCCGGGGTTAGACTTGAAGCACATTATACAATATTACGCCACTTCTGACACAATGTGGCTCTGTGACAGATGACAGAGTTACACTGTGCTTTTGCACAAAAGCAGAAAGCAATTTTGGGGAAGAAAACACAAAGAGGAACTTTTCCAGGAATAAATTAACAACCTGCCACAAACAGCATATGCAATATCTTCTCTATTTCCAGCTATAGCTTGTCTGACAGAGCAATTTAAAAAAGTAGTTTTTACAGGGTGTTTTTGACCTTCTCCCTTACCTGAAACTTCAGTGGATATCAACGAGTCTGACCACACTGCAAAAAGGAGGTGCTGTAGCCTTACCCCAGAATATACTTTATATTCTAGTAAATCCCAAGGCTGCTGTAACATGTGGTTCCACAAACCTGGTGTCACTGCTGTTACATCCTCAAAGACAACTGGGAGGGATCAAATCTAAACCTGCGAGTACTGTCTGCCTGTGAGAGCACACATCACTTGTACGACCCCAAGGCACCTTCTGTTCACTAAGTTGAAAGCATCTGACATAGGTGGAAAAACATCACCACCTCCCCCAAAACTGAAGTAGGAAAAAGACACGGAGAAGGTAGTAGCTTGCATCAAGCTAATAAACATCAGAGGCCACCATGGCCTTCATTAAGGTCATTTTGCAACTCTGATTTTAAAAAGAAAGAAGAAAATAAAGACCACGAGTGATTTGCCAACAGTCACACGGCAGTCTGCGGCAAGGGTGAGGACAGAAGCCAATGCCTCCTGACACTCGAGTCGTTATGAGAGACGTTTCATCACAGCTTTTTCCCCTCAGAAACTGTTCTCATTCAAGCCTCAGTTCAAATATCCCTCACTTCAAGGACCTGAAATTTCAAAGGAGATGAGCCCTTCCATGCAAACTCATCCTCAGGTTGTTCTTCTTGCTGCCTGGAGAACATGATGCTGCTTCAATCTTAAAGGAGGACATTAACAAACCAGAGAGACTGTTTTTGAGTGAGTCTCACGTGCCAACAGAGGATCAAACATCAGAGAAGGAAAAGCCTAAATAAAATACATTTATTTTGTGCTGCCTGTCCAACTGCAGGCTGTGAGCACAATAGTTTGCTTCTGTGAACAAGCTTGTGAATACCAGAGACAGGAGGACCATAACACCTTAATGACATGGCACAGGGACAGGCAGCCCTGACACATTAAGGTCACAACATCCAGGTGAGAAATTAAATAAAGACACCAAGCTCCATGCTGTCCCAGCTACACAAACACAGGGTTAGAGCTAGCTCAGACACACCTCCATAAAGTGCTGTCACAGTGAAGAGCCACTTTATTTGCTGAGAACAAAGCCATTGGTCTTTTCTCAGAAATCGCTGATGATTGTTAATGTTCAGCATTCAAAAAGTCAATACGTGGAGTCCAAAGAGCCACTTCAGGTCACCCCAGAGGTGTGTTAAGGCAGGGTCCCTCAAATTTTAGAGATGCACCGAATTTCTGCCCATGTAGGGCTTGCATTTACTTCCTGTCTCGTCTTCTGGACCACAGCTCTGGAGAGTATAGCAGGAGCAAATCAGAAGATGCCAACTGTGGTAGTTTTGACCCCGGCTGGCAGCCAAACCCACAACAACCACTTGATCACCCTGCCCCCTCCTGATATAGGGGAGAGAATTAAAGGAGTAAAAGGAAAATAGGCTTGTGGGTTGAGATAAGAACAATTTAATAACTAAGCTACAATAATATCAAAAATAATAATAATAGAAATTAGATACAAATATACAAACGAGTGATACACAGTGGTACTGCTCACTGACCAAGGCTCAGCCCATTCCCAGCTAACATCCCAGAGCAAGAGAGTCATGAAACCACAATCCTGGAATGGAGGTAAGAGCCCAGGTGTCTGAGATAACCCTAAGAGAGGGGTGACCCAGAGGGAGACAACCCGCAGCAAGAGAGAGAACTTCTGGACAGGCCTTGATCTATATACTGGGCATGCCATGCATGATGTGGAATATACCATTGGCTAGTCTGGGTCTCAATCCCAAACCTAAGGTGAAATCCTTGGCTAGTAATTGGGGCTGTGCTCCCTCCCGGTTTCTCCTGCACCTGCAGACACTGGCACAGCAAAGAAGCTGAAAAGTCCTTGACTGCCCTGGCAGCAACTGTGAACATCAGTATGTTATCAGCCTTCTTCTCTGCACAAATCTAAAACACAGCCTCTTACTAGCTACTATGAAGAAACTCTGTCTCAGCTGAAACCGGGACACAATTTATAAGGAAGCAGCTCCCAGACAGATTTCTTTGTACGCCATCTACGCTGAGCACCACCACAGAGCAAGCCAGAGCCTCTGACTGCTGTCACCCCTCCTAAACAAGGAGTTTGTGAGGATGCCCAAAGATGTGCAATTGTATTTTCGGCACTGGGGAAACCTTCCCTCAGACTGTCCAATGGGTAGACCTCAGCCAGGTCAGAGGGACTGAAGACATCCATCAACTTGTTGCTATCCAAAACAGAAGAGAAAAGAGCATTGACCCTTGAAATTGTTCTGAGGACTAATGAACCGCATTATAGCACAGTGCTGAAGCTGACTGTTGCCTCTTGCTAAGTCTTATTATGACTGTAAAATTAAACAGCTCATTTTAAAAGTGGTAAAATGATTCCCACTTCAGAACACAGCTCTCAGGGGGAAAAAAGAAAGTTTTTCAGCAGGGCAATGCATGAGATTGTCTCTTAATCACCAAAGGAAAGCCAGCTGCTTCAGTTCCTGCTATCTTAATAATTATCCTCTCTTTGATGTCTTGATCACATCTTTTGAACAACACGCTTCAAGCTTAACACTGCAGAGAACACTTATTTTCATAATGAAAGGGAAATATTTTCCTCCATGCATAATATTTAGTTATCCTGATAGGCTGCACTGATAGGGCTTCATATATTATGTTTCCAAGCTAACACTGAGTTTAAAAGAGGCCTGCAGGGTAGTGCAAGACGTCTATCTAAATGATAAATATGTAATCGGTGTACGTGTCTAGCATCCGTTAAAGTGATATCAAAAGGTTTCTAACAAGAAAGATGCAAGCACCCAAAATTTTCTTGTCCTAAAGGCATAAAAAGGAAGTTCACTTGTTTCCCATTTTAGTTTTAAAAGTCAAAATTTCTAGGCTATATGAAAATTATGTTAAACCTTTGCACAGTCTGACAACGTATCTACTGTCATACAACATACAAAATCAAAAACTCTCTCCACTTCCCACAGATACCAGAGACAGCCAAAATCTGGAGCAAGCACACAGCTTTGAAAGCTGAAGGTAACAGGAGGGGGTTTTGTGAGAATTGCAGCAATTTATAGAAAATACATTTGTATGTTCCTTCTCATTGTGGTACAGTAACATGAAAAGCAAGAGGACGACTCAGCTACACGTACACAGCACCAAATTCCTCGAGAGGCAGCTGGCCACGCGTGCTGGGACAGCAGCTCTGTACAGCTGCCTGCAGTTAGGAGCAATTTCTTGATAAATGGGCCCCATTCGAGATGGGCTGCGATTCAATTCACCAGAACAATGTAAATTGTAATCTGAAGTCAATGAGGATATCCCTATTGGGTTACACACCAGAATAAGGGGTATTCAGTTATGGAGAACTTGATAAAATGATGTTCACAGACAGGAAAAACATCTCCAAAACATTTATGGTCTGGGCAGAATGTTAGGGGCTATGGCCAGCGCTCAGCCTTTACTCCAATTCTCCATGTACAAGCTGAGTCTTGATATTACAGTCTATCTAAACAAAACCTAGCTGCGGAGGAGTGACTTTAGGATGCAGACTTTATTTTAACCATAACACCCATTTCCTCACTTTTTTTCGCTTCAGACCAGATGTTATTATATCTGTGTGTGTGTGACATTTACACTTAACAATGCAGACTCTGGTCGGATTTGCTGAAACAGGGAACAAAACCATGATTAAACTACTTCCTATATGCAAAGGTGCTTTGAACTTCGTGTGTGTCACGGAGACCGGCGAGTCAGAGGCACAACCACTGCCCGGCTGAGGTCAGACATACTTCGAGCCGCAGCTGAGCAGATGTGGGAGGCAGGCGGCCACCGCTCGCCACTGCCGGCGCTGCCCCTTCCCTCCAGTGGTTACCACCACCTCACATCTGCCAGACGGACCAGGTGTGCGGTCCCTTGAAAATCCAGATGAGACAAATCCTACTAGGAAATGGGCTCTTGTTAATCCCTCCTGTTTTGGGAGAAGGGAGGGTGTTGGGGATCGGATCTGCAGGAGGATGTGACCTATGGCCAGGAGTAGCTGGAAGTGATGACACCATCAGGGATAGCATCCCTGAGCACAGCCCCAGGCTTCCACCAACTGACAGAAAAGCTTATTTTCCAAAAAAGGAAATAATTTGGGACTTTTTTTGCTGCCTGAATCAGCTAACCACATTCTCAGAGAAGTGCCAAGACAAAGAGGGTGCAGGGAAAAGGATCAGGGCTGCTTTTGGTGGCAGCTGCCCCTGGCTCAGTAGCACTGTCGCCTGACACACAGGAGCCTGACTGGCTCTGGGACCCAGACCCACCTGGTCCTCTGGCAGGAGCTGCATGAGGTATTAGAAAAGGGACATATACCACACTCCTAGATATGCAGCAACAACCTGAAGTCACTCATACCAGCAACACATTTGAAAGGACAGTGAAATACACCTTCCCAAGCCCCCCTGATCTCAAGAAATGCTAATTTGAGATTGAACTAGAACAACAAAATTAAGACATTAAAGCGCATCCGCAGCAGCACTGCAGCTGGAGTGAGAATCCTTGGAGCAATCCTCCACAGGTCTGAAAGAAGTCAGGGAGAAGTGGGACAAAGGAAACAGCCTACAATGCTCACAGAACTGCAGAGGAGATCCTTCATAGCTATCGCTTTGGTGCTGCAATGCAAGGAGCCCTTGCTGGGTGCGTTGCAGGCCTACAGAGGGGCAGGGCTGTCATGGTTTAGTGGCTCAGACCAAGATCCTCTCTCCTGCACTCTGTTCACCAGTCCAACAGAGCTCTGCTAGCAACCAGTAAGCTTTGGACATGCCTAGAGACAGCTAAGACTGTAGCTGTATCTAGACCCCCTAGCAGAATTTTGGACCCATTTCTACCCACATTGATTTTATATCTTCTTCCTTGCCCTTACATTTGTCTCGCTGAAGAGCAGCTCCCAAAACTTGCTCACTGTCATCTTCAGGAAAAATTTTCTATCCCACTTAAGGATGCCACAGAGACACACCCAGACTGAGGGCAGCCCAAAAGCCAGCCCAGGTTCCTGCCCTGGGTGACACTAGCCTCCCATGCTCTACTTGTCCTTTCTCCAGTAAGCTGCAAAGAGCAAAGAGAGGCTGGGACCAACATTAACACATGCCAGCCGAGCCAAAGGGAGGCAGGGGAAGGTATCGCCTGGGTGTAAGTGACACTCATTCCACCCTTAGAGGAATGGTGAGAAGACAAGGCCACTGCCCTCTGCAGTCTTCATCACAGGGAGCAGAAAAGACACACACACCCCTCGGCCACAGTTTCATCCTCTTAATTTAGCACTGCACGGAGCAGAACTCAATCCAGCCAGTCTCCAAAAATAAAAACAGACTGAATTTTGTTGCTAGGACAGTCCCCTACGCTCATGTAGCCGGCAAGGGGCTTTTCTCTGCCTCGGTACTATCCCCTGACAGCTGAGCTCCCAAGAAGTTGGGATGTGCCAAAGGAGCCATCACAGCTGCAGGGCCAGCTGAGAGCCCAGGAGAACCCGAGCCAGTGCGTTCTGCAAAAATTTGTGGAACAGTTTCTCCAGTGACTTTAAAAAAAGTACTTCTCTCCTCCAGCACTGGACAGCCCATGACGTTTTCATCAGCATCAGTTTGTGCTACCTGAGGAATGCTAAGCATACAGCTGAATTCTGATTTAAAAGTTAGTGTTTATTAGAAAATTACGTTTCTCGTGAGCTAACAATGTACTTCACTAGAGAAGAGGAGTTTTAGGGCATCCTTTGAAATATTACTGTGTCTCTAAATAAAACTGAAAGAAAGAGACTTTCTGTGTTGGAAATCTGGACAATTTTCAGCAACAGTAATGATAAAAGTGTTTATATCCTGTTCCTCCTCCTTCCAGCATGAAGGAAAGCTCTTACAGTCTAAGATGACAGCAACAAACAAACGATACTAAAACCACAGATTGTTGAAACACAAACACACTCAAAATAAATCAAATCAGGAGTTGTGATTTGAGAGGGAGGCATCTCAAGTTTTGATAACAGACTCTTTTGCTGGCAAATCCATAGCACTCCATTGCCAGAATCATCATTAGCATGTTTCTTTACAAAGATCAATTAAACCAGGGCAGAAATTAAAAGATCTTCCAAAGGAAACCCAGTGAAGCAGCAGGAGTTGCAAAAGAGACCTTTGATTCACCCTCAATTCACCAGATGAAAAATTTAATGTTGAACAAACACCAAACCACACTGAAGAGATGTAACCAAAAGCTCCCAATCCCTGAAGCCATTTCAGACAGCACACTGAATCATCCAAGAGATTGACCAGATACATTACCAGAGTGCTATGATTAATGCACATGCATTAGTTAATTCATGGCAACTTTGCATAAACCTTGACCTGCACTGCAAGACAATTTGACTCAGTTTATCTGCAAAGAAAGCAAGTTTGCTCTACCATGTATTTGAGCAGATTGAGTTTGCAGCCAGAGTGAGCACCCCACTACTTATGCACTGTTACTTATTAAGTTGCAGTAAATTGCCCATGCGATTTAAACTGAGATCAAAGGGAGACCAAATCCCTCCCCTGTCATTTTGGCAATAGCATCTCTTTGCAAGATCAGTGTTGAGCGTGTGGAGTTAAAATCGCTATTACAGCTCACTGCTCAAGCATGAGGAATATCCATTCTTCTGCCCAGCAAACCCCCATGGACACAAGCAGGAATCCAGATGAGGTAGAGTTAATTGGTGAGAGTCAATTGGGTTTCCTCCTCAGCTGTGCACTCCCAGTGCAAGAGAACTAACCAATTACTGAAAAATTACCTGGGAGAAAAGGCTGGAGAAGGAACAGTTTCGCAATAGATGTTCTTAATTTTGATCCCCTTTGTATAATATTTAAGTATTACAATAACAACAAGCCCAGTAAGTATTATATTGCCAGAGTTACAATGCTGAATGTTACCCTCCCTTTTTCTAAAAAAAAGTGACAGCTGTTTAGCAATCCCCCCACCACTCCTGCTAATCCCCATCTACCAATGAGGCAACATGGCCCCAGGAAAAAGGCCCAGGATCTTGGGCATGTTATCATTAATGCTGTCCTACCTTGCCCCCTTTACGCTTTGTTTCCATGCCTTCTGGGCACACCATCCCTGGGGGGCCTGGAGAGGGAGCCAGCCATCACCTGTTTGACCCACATGCTTGTAATCACATCTGATAGGACATGGTTCATTTTACACAGAAAGGTCCCAACTGTGCAGCCACCCAGATGTCTTTTCTTCTCTGCTGCCCAGTGAGTAGGGAGTGCTGACCCAGTCCCTCAGGCTAGCAGCTAAAATTACATGGTCCTTAAAGTGCTTAGCAATAACCTAAGAGAGTACTAAGGATAATCCTTGTCCTCACCCCTGAACATATTTGGGCAGTTAGAGCTGGGGTGGAAAACCAGGGTCACCAGATACTGGCCAAGACTAGCAGAAAGGATGTTGGGGTGGTCAGCTCAAGAACTCCTAGCAACAGTCCAGTTTCTAACCCACGGACACTCACCGCCTCCTGAGAAAACAGTCTCAAACAGGCCTCTCAAACCCCTAAAAAACCCCAAATCCATTCTCTCAGGGCCACTCTTTCCTAATTTTGCCACCAATCTGCTCAGCAACAACAGGCAAGCCATGCCAGGTCTCCCATCCTGCAGACAAAAAAAACCCAAAACCACTCTAAGACAAATATATATAATTTTCGTTGCAGGGCTGCACAGAGGTTTAACCAGAGGTGCATAAGGTTTTCACAAGTCTTGGAGCAGCAGTTAGCTGGAAGCACAAAGCATCAATGTGCTCTCACTAGGAGTCAGCCCTGGTTCTTCCACATCACACATTTTTTAGCCTCTACACATGAACCCTTTACACAGAAGATTTACAAAGGAGCTGCCACCAAACAACAGTTGCTATCCCAGCACAAATATCTCGCTCCATCCAGAAAGGTGGCTTGCAACCTTCTGGCCTTACCTTTAGCAAATTACAGTAAAGACTTGTAAAGGTGTCCCTCATGATCCTCCACACTGCTACCTATTGCTGATACTTTCACAGCAAGCACATCCTCTAAGGTGTTTCTGTAGCTTCACTGACACTCGTGAAGAAGTGCAAAGATACCAAATATAATTTTAACAAGAAATCTCTGAACATTTTTCATCCACTGAACAGTGAATTTAAGCCTAAAAAAGGCAAACCTAACAGTTGTTGCTTTTACCAGTGCTTCTGAAACAGACCACAAGTCTCCATGTGAAAACTACTGCCTTAAAACATAAGGCGCTGTGTTCCCCTCGTGGGTCTCCCAAAGAAATCAGCCTCTCAGAGTTAAACATCTGAAGGGCAACTGAGTCTCAGGCTGCTATGATGAAGTTACTACCATCCCAAAGCCTTCTTAGTTCACAGATAACAAATTAGTCCTACAAGATGTGTAAAAACTGGCACCGAGAGTGACAGTGAAGGCACTGAAAAATCCCTATGTCAGGTCCTGGGAATGTTCTCCAGCAAAGGAAGATGGAAAGGCAGCAGCCAGGATAATAGCTGGCCAAAGAGCCAGGGTCAAGGATGGCTTTGGAGCAGAGTCAGTCAGGTTTGTAAAGGTGACAACATCAAGCAATGCTGATTTTAATGGCAGCAGAGCTATAACTGCACAACTTGGACTCACAGGGATTGAAATCCTCTGCCCTTTCCCTTACCCCAAAGGCAAATGCCAAAAACATTAAAAAAGAGCAGATATGGAAGCTGAAAAGAGAGGCCGTTTGTCTGAAACATCCCAGCATCAGTTCTGGATCATGAGCATCGCAAATGAACCTACAAAGCAGCCTGCTGATAATCGCCCCAGCTATCTCCACTGATACGCATGTGATGTGGCACGTCATTTCTGTGCCTGCCAACACTACAAGCTCCGAATGTGACCCTGGCTCTCTTCCCCAAGCACTGAGAACTCTTGTTATGTTTGGCTCCCCCTGTGTCCTCCCTTCACAAAACCAGCACGCTTCCACAACATCAATCTGGAACTATTTACTGTTGTTGAAGCTCAGGCAGAAACCACAGGCCACCTCTCCTCTCACCCAGGCAGGATGCACTCACTGCACATTCCCCCAGGAGCAGAGTTGCCCAAACAAGAGGGCTTCACCCAAGCTCTCTAGCAACCCTGCCAAGCATCTCATCATTTAGTGTCCCATGACAAAATGATGCCCTGCATCTCTCCTACTCTGTTCCAAGACCTGCTGAAACCTAGTTTATCTCTGCTTTCAGAACATTCAATAAGCACCATCTGCTTAAGATTACCCTCATTAAAGCTAATGTGGGAACACAGTCAGTTACATTTTCTCTTCTCTGCTTTTGCAAGTGGAGTGTCACTTGTAAGTGGAGTGTCACTTGCAAGGCTTTGGGATTAGCTCTGGAAGTTCCTGAAGGAAGAAAACAAAACCATGAAAGAACCACAAGTTACTCTCCAACAAGCATCTTCCTCCATGCTGACAGTAACAGGACAGATCTGGGAGCCCATCTCCTCCAAATCCCACCCATCTGGCAAATCACCCCACTGAGGACAACCTTATTCCCATGTGGCTGCATCTGGCCCCCACCAACATGGGCAAGGCTGTTCTCAGCAGTGCAAATTAACTCAGTACCCGCTCAAAGTTGCCCAGACTGAATTGTTGTCGGTGCCTGGGCTAAACACTTCACTTGTATTCAGTCTGCAATGACTGCGAGAAGAGTGGGGCAGGGAAACCTGTTTGCTACACACCTTCAAGGGTGTCCACTTTTACAAGAGGATGCTAGAGCGGCTCAGCCGAATGAAGGCTAAGAAGGGACATGATCAATCTCTGCAGAACAGGGGAAAGAAGTAGGATAGGAGGTCAAACCAAACCGAGAGTGATGAGACCTGTTTATGCAAAAGGACAATACTGGCATGAGAACAAACAGGGTGGTTGTGAATAAAAATTTCCACACTGGAAGTTATTAACCATCAGAAGTAGTCTGAGACTTACAGTCAAGGCAACGCAACCACCTTGAATGCTCATATGTGGGAATGCAACACGCTTGCATGCCATTAATGACCCAGGTCTGTTCCATGTCTATCTTCTACAGTCCCATGACCTACATGCAGTACTTTCAGACATAAAAGAAAACTTCTTCCATCTGCCCAAATTATCCACTAGTCTTGTGAGGGCCCTGAGAAGGCTCTTCTCCCAGGAGATATATTGCTGCACGCACACTACTTCCCCTGTTTCATCTGCCTACCTTGCAAAAAGGTGCCAACGCGCAGTGTTGGGGGATCCTTGGATGAAAGGCACTAGATAAGTACAAAGGCTGAATACATATTAATAGAAATACCACACATGATACTTCTACAAAAATAAATTGCCACTTGACCCAAGGCTGGGAAGCAGAAAGTGATCTACCAAGGCCCAGATGTGTGCCACTAGCCCATTAATGTGTGATGGGATACAAAAAAAAAAAAAAAAAAAAAAAGCATACGGAGCAGAGGAGGGAGCTGGAAGTGATGATGAGAGGCTTGTTTCCTCACTGCATGCACTGTTCTTCCTACCTTCACCTGGTCAAGACTCAACAGCTCTCACTAATATTAGCAATATGCAGCAAGCCTTAGAAGCTTGAGCTAGGGCCATACAGTTAAGGGGCACCTAGGAAAGCATCAGAAGACCCAGGATGGGCCAAAGTGAAGTTTTATCTAAGCTCAGCACCCTGTTTTTAATGAAGCTAGATGGTAACTGCTTAACAGCAAAAGAGACAACACAGTGTGCTTAGTTTTTAGCAATTGGTAGATTACAGACTGTTTGACCCAACCACATATCGTGACTGCTGTGTTTAATAGCAGCCAGCCTTGTCCCAGAAATTTGTTAATTATTTTCTTGAACCATTTGTACTTTCAGCCTTCATAACATCTTTCGGCAAGGTGTTGCACAGCTTAATTACATAGTGGAGAAAAAACATTTTAATTTTATTCCACCTCGTACACAAGAATGTCATAATTCCTACACCATTGCCAAGAGGCTGAACCCGTTCCCCTCCAGCATCTATCCCGTGCCTTTATCAGAATTCAGGATCTGCATTCAAACAAGCATCTCTCTCTCCTCTGCTTCTAGACTACTTCTGCTGATTTGGGATATCATTCTAGACAGGCCTTAGTATGAGAAGGACTGGATTGTTGCCAGCCCTAGAAAAGACTAAGTATAGCGAGGGATGGGAGGCTTCTTTGTTTCAAGTAGGTTAGCTCCCAACCCACTGAAGGTAACTTCATAAATCTTTACTTTCATATCCTCCACAGAGACAGCTGGAAATAAGTCTAGAAGCAAAACAAGGAACAATAGTTACAAGAATGTTATAAATGGCTTTATTTCATTTGTGGTGAGTGTTGTTTCTGAAAGCTAAGTTAATTTATAATGTTAGCAATTTGACAACCAGACTTTTTAATAGGAACTCAGCTATTGTGTTTTGAAACAAACAGGAGCTAGCATGGGTGGGGTATTGCCCCTGGCTACAGCTTGGCTATTATTTTACCAATTAGGAGTAAGGCTGGGCTGCAAATGCCTTCACCTTCTTTTGGATGTGGGAACTCATGAATCCAAGAGTTTGTCTCAGCTAAAGTCACAAGAAGATGAAGCTTTACAAACCAAGACACCTTTGCTAACCAGGTACAGGAGTCCCACCTAAGACAAATAGGTTGGAAAGTGTTAGCCACAACTACTAGACCCTACACACTTCCCACAAAGCATCCGTAGGCTTTTGATGGACACAGAGACTAGAACACAGGCAACAGTGGGAAGAAAGAGCCTGGGAACTCAGATAAAGCCCCAAAGTGAATGGACGTTTGCTGACGACAGCACTGTAAAGTTGGCTTTGGTGCTTGGCTCCTGGTAAAACAATGACATAATGCTATGTTTACTAGCAGGGAAATCTGAGGGTTGGAAACGGGTCTGTAGAAAAACCACTTAACACGGTTTTTTGACAAGCCAACAGATTAACATCTATTGTCACAGGGGCAAGGCCAAACTCGGCTGGAAAAGGTCCAGGAGTTTGATGTCACCGAGAGGCTTGCAAGGACATCAGCTAAAGAGTATTCCCATGTCATTTCAGCATTTACTGCTGTGTCATTGCCTAAAGCAAGTATTAGCCACCAACACCGTCTGTTTAACCCCTTTTGTCCCAACATTCAGTATAAACAATGTGTTGGCCTTTTGGCAATTGGGGTTCAACCCAGATCTGCTACAGCTCACACTAACAAGAAGCAGAAGACTGATAAAGGACCAGACAGGACAGGGTGCTGGCAGATAAAACACATATCAATCAGGTTTGGAGTGACAATCCTGTGTCAGTACTACCTACAGTCTCTGCCTTTCTACAGGTAGAAAGCATGGGCATCATTTTCTCATTTGACTCCTTAGGATGTTTTCAAGCCCCCTGTGATCCAAATCACATGGCCAGTTGCATCCTTGACTTGGTCTGTGTCAAGGTCTTTATCATAACCCAGACAACACCTCTCACACACAGGAAGACAATGACCACGAATTTTAAGCTCCTCACAAACAAGAGCCCAACACAAGGACACCTGGACTCCCATAAACACCAGTGCCTGGTAGAGAATGATCTCACTCTACTCACCAGATGAGCTAGAGCCCTCATGGCCTGGCATCACTATATGATAATGTTGTGGGCAGAGCCCCACAGAGCCCTCAGTACACAGGGAAAGCTTTGTGTCACCTCTCCTCAAGCTTAAAGGCTTCAGTAAGCACATCAGTGCTACACTCTCAGCCCTTCTACAGACCCTCAAAGTCCAGTGAAAGGCCCTGGTAGTTGCCCACAAGATAATCTCCAGTCCAGCCCTAAAACACTTGGAAGATCACCTAGAACTCTAGAATTAAGACAATGGGAAATAACCCCATGCTGTGGGCAGGACTAGATCTTTTCAGAAGGGCAGGAGGGGGTGGGGGGAAGAGTGAAAGAATAAAAGAGTATTCTTAAGGACTGGCCAGGACTGTGGCATTAGCTCCAATGGGATCTAAAGATCCTTTGCAAATCTCTGCTTTCCAGCCCACTTCTTTGACCAATCCACTCTTCTTCCACAAATGCAGAGCAACACAGATGTTAAAATAGAAGCAAAATACACGTGTGCGCACACAGACAAAGCCTCAGATCAAAACCTCAATTCCTACCAAACACCTGCACACTCCTCGAACACAAGAAAATAAGAATTATGTAAAACAGTACTCCCAGTGTTCAACCTGGCCAACACCAAGGCATGCAGATACCCAGCTTTACTCACAGCTCAACAGACTGGTAGAAAACCCAGCACCGTGGCTGCCACAAGCAAGCAATTTAGCCAACACCTTTAGCAGTCAGGCCAAGGGTCTGAACAGCAGTGCCTTGCTCCCATCCCCAGGCTGTATGTCCTCTGATCCCATCCACCTGGGCCAGAGCTTCAGTTCTTTCAAAAAAGGAGACTCCCTCCGAAATGGTTATGCCTCTCGCACACCAGTACGCACTATCACTCTCCAGTAGCACCAGCAAATTGTCATTGCTATACAAAAAGCCACTGCTCCTTACGCCAAGAGGAGAGAAGGAGGTTTAAAGACAGGCTGATGGACTCTCTTGCCCAGATAATGAGTACTGCAATCTCCAAGGGTTGTTACCCATGACAAATTCACTGAAAATATTTCTAGTTTAAACCAAACTATTTATACTTATCTTTACAAATCAGGGATGTCTGTATTAAAGGATGAAATGCAAGCTACAGCTGCTCAGCTCCGAAACAGGTGGAAAGCTGCTTCCCCCAAAACAGTTCAGAGTTTTGACATAGGCTGTTAAATCACAAAGACAGCAGCAAAAGATTACACAGAAAATCTCTTATTGAGCAATAACTGTCAGAAGACTCTTCCATATGTCTCAAGTGAGAGTATTTTAGAGGCTGGCTACTGCGCTAGATTCCCTTCGAGTGTTGTCTTTATAAAATGCCTTTTGCTGAAGCATTAGAGGAAAACTTATCTGTATTCAGAGAAACGAAAGAACTTTTTAATCACGTCCAGGGTTTGTAAAATGCAGAAGATACAGGATTGCCACCCCTTGGTACACAGAAAACCAGCATGGATGTTCCTCTAGAGTCAGTCATTTCCTATTCTGCTCTGCTTCAGCCAACAGCTCTAATCTCTTGTTATTAACAGAAAACAAGTAGCCCTTCTGTTAACAAAAAGAGATGCTATCACCAGTGCTGGTTCAGAGATTCTGACAGTTTCACCTGACATGGAAAACACACACACACGTGCACAGGCTTCCCTCGTACTCCTGGTTTTCCCTCTGCCCTGTCCCAGAAGCCAGCTCTAGAGCTTACTTTAATCCCTCTTAGGAAAATGCTGAACTCCAGTCTTTCTTCCTGTGACATGTTTGGGAGATGGGAGGAGGGAGATGCACTTAATCTGCTCTCTGTGGCTTTCTTCCAGGAAAGTACTTCACATATCCTTGTTTGTTTGTTTTTGAATTCTAAGTGATTTTAATGCTTGTGAAAGTTGGTGGAGTGACAGCCCTGGGAAACTGCAGGGCTCCCACTTACGCACTAGCAGGGGCTGTGCCAGCTGCCCTGCTTCTGTTGAAGAGCAAGAGTTCAGCTGCCTCTTGTAACATCTATCCCATGAATAACCACCCCTCAGCTAAGGCAGCTTGAGAGGAGGCAGGTGCCAGAGAGTGACAAACTTTCAGGCAAAGGAAATGCTCAAAGACAGCACAGCAAAGGACTCACAGGGCAGAGGAATGGAAAAACTTTTAAAACTGATTTTCAGAGTATTTTGCTTGAGGTGACAGGGGTCTACTGTGAGCTTGCACCTGCTGGAGAGGGGAAAATCAAGATTAGCCTTCTACCCACAAAAAATACATGCATGGGTTAATTTATAAACAATAATAGAACAGCCTGAGCCAAAGAGTAGGAAAACCTCATGGCATGCTGAAGGAGCAATAAGAAATCTCATCTTGAGAGAATTGGGAAAACAGTAATTCAAGTGCGCTCTGCTGCATCAAAGCCCCAAGGGTGCAAGAATGCCTGGCAAGAAGATTTCCCCTCTGCCAGTGGGCTTTCCTGACAAGGAATACAGAGACACCAGAGAGAGAGATCACACAGCAACAGCTAGTAGCCCACTGCCAAGGGCCTTGCTCCCAGAAAGATCATGCTCCATGCTTCACCTCAAATACCTCCACGGACCCTGGGACTCCAGGATGGGAAGGAATGCCCTAGAGGGACAATAAAGCACCCTAAACATCTGTTTTCTCAGAGGGAACATGGCTGTTATATCATCCTGTTCATTATGGTGTCTACAGAACACTACCAGGGAAACAAAGGTCTGACTCCCATTTCTAGACGACAACATGACCTTGTCATTCTGCAACTGCTGCTCCCCGGGGTGGACCTGCTGGTAGAGCAATGTGACCCAAACTCAGGGGTTTCAAAGCCTATGCTAGTCAGCCATTAGGTAAAACACACGCATCTTTACACTTTATAAAAGGTAAATCCTGTTGGCTTTGCATCAGAGCACACTGAGATACAGAAAGGTTAAACAAACCATCCAAGGCCACACCACCAGTAACGACGACTCACAAGCTCTTCTGCAACACTGCACAATGTCTTGTGTCTATCACACTGGACATTAGTTCAAACCTTTTTGGATGATTTATGACTTTATAAATTAAAGTCTGCATTTACAGGCATGTTCTGGACAGTGGAGAACCATGCTCACAGTATTTCAGGGGCAGCTATGGAAGACTTCTGTAAAGGAGACAGACTGGCAGCTCCTGTTTAAACACAGCTATGCCTAGTAGAGCTTTGGCATGTTTCTCCCTATGAATATAGATAGGGATGTTTTCCTTGCAAACAAGTTTGCATCAAGCCTATAAAATCATGCTTCTGACTGCTGAGAGCACAGGAGCCTAGGGCATCACTGCATTTAGCTAGCGTGATTTATAGGAAAAATGAAACACACCCCATTGGTCAAAGTGCCAGCAACATATCAAAACATAACTATTGCTAGTTAGGTTTCAAACACTATGTATGGGACCACACATGTATTTATGGACATTTGAAGTCTATGAATACTTTATTCCATCCAACAAGTCAACCATCACAAATGAAAGAAGCTGCATTATAATAATGAATGTTACTATATAGCGTTACAGCCTTAGCGTGAAGCCATGGTACACCCAGATCCTGTGCTAGAGCACTCAAGGACTATTAAGACCAATTAAGAATACACTGCAGTATGTATACACTCAAGGACTATTAAGACCAATTAAGAATACAGTGCAATATGTCAAACTGTGATGAAGACACAGATTTGGGGATGTATATTCTGCCCACAGAAGTAGAATGCTCCCAGCCTAAGGATTTGATTTGTAACCTACACATCTGGAATAAGGAGTAGCTTTGTTGAAATCAATAGCTCAATAAAATCAAGAGAAGAAGCTTTACGATTGTCACAGAGGCCACCCTAAGCATGAGAGCACCAGTTAACACCACCACACTCAAGCACTTACAGGCACTGCAACGAACAGAATATCTCTCTGTCCTACCTTCACCCCAGGGCAATTTAAAGTGTTATCACTTTATGCTTCTTCATGCGTGTTCTTTGCAATGATGCCTAAATGACCACCAGACAGTAGCTTGTTATCACCGTGAGACCATCACCTGCTCAGCTAGTTAATATTGTCTCACTGACCCCACCTGCCTTTATCTGTGTGTCATCACTTGTCTTAACAGCCCCACACAGAGACCATCTTTCAAGTCTGCCTGCACGTTTTAGTGCAAAAGCATCCTTACTTTGTAAAAAAGGCTCTCATGCACTCAAAAACATCCCTGTATTTATAAATACATGCAATGAGTATACCATATTACTGACATTTAGCGAACGTGAGTTTGAAAGTCCGACTAGGTTATTATCATATATTCACCTCGAAGGTGGCGCAGACAGTGAGCGAGCAGGCTAACGTGGGAAGGTTATAACTATTCCACTTTAAAATACTTTCAGATGAAGAAATCCACCTGGTTTCCTTTTGCCTTCCCACCCAACCCAAATGTGATGATGTCCCTGCCTAGTAGAGGACAACAAAGAGATCCTGGAGAATATATTTTTGCTTTTATGGTAAAGAAGAGATGCATTATACTAAAAAACACAGTAATTACAAACTTCTTGGTAAAACCTTCAATAAAGCCTCTCTCTAAAAGTGTGAGGCAAAGCCCAGGAAAGTTACTGGGAGCGGTTTTTTTCCGTTGACTTCACTGTATTTGGTTTTGACACTACCTGATTAAGCAGCAGACACCACCAATTTCAAACAGTATGCTACTGTGCAGCTCTCTGCCTTCTTCATGCAATATTTACACAGCACGCTCCAGGCGAGAAGGTGTCAGCTCTACCTACAAGAAAGCATTCATCCTCACAATGACAAACAACGCGTGGTGCTGTCAGCCCCCTGTAATGATCCTGCTCTTCTCTGCAGTTACTGGGGACCAATTGCCTTTGCGTGAGCTCTCACGGATTGAGAGGATACAGCATGAAAAAGGAAGATAAAAAAAAAAACACCAAACCATCTCACATTAGAAGGTCCAGCTGTTTCCGCCCAAATGACTAAATTAGAGAGCTTGTACGTCACCTCCTGCCTCAGGTAGGATCACATTGAATCCTTCTTCCTGTTTAATCCATATAAAATGGGAAATGGGCTTTGAGGAAGACAATGACGGAATACGAGGGTAGGTTTTTTTTTTCAGGCTGTCAGTCAGGCAAGACTGCTTTGGAAGCCAAAGAAAAGAATAGAAAATGCTGCCACATGCTTCAGTTGTGGCCTTGGGCCAACACTTAACCTCTCTTCACCTCATCTTCCCCATGATGGTACAGGCATACACCCCACCTCCCAGGGATGGGAGGACGGCAATACCTTTGAGCTGCCCATCTCTCTGAGGGCTGTGTGAGTGTGTAGGATGAACAGACAGGCTGCTCTGGGATACAGGAAGTCTGGGCTCCGTTTCCTATTCCATCACTTGCTTCCTTAGGATGTCTGTTCATCTCTCTCTCCAGACACCCATTCTCAGAAAAGGGCATGATTTGGTCCCTCCCTTCCTCTCCCTTTTAGCTCAAAGCAGTGAGACTGGCATAATTTTGACTACAACCTGCAAGCTGGGTTGCGCAGGTGGGCCCTGGTACCCATTCACCCACCCACCCCACTCAGGGCTCGTATGAAGCCAGAGGTCACCTGCAGCTCGCAGCAGCTGAAAGCATATGTGCTGTCTCTTAGGACAACACCTCCCTGGTAACCAAGTCCCAGTTAAAGTCACTAGTGGCATCTTAGTCACTTTTAAAATGGAACTTGGAGGCTTTTGGAGCTACTGCCCCAAGCTCATGGGTTTGCTAAGAGCTTTTCACCGAGTTTCGTTTTGGCTGCCCTCCCAGCACTCGTCAGGCTCAGCCACAGGAGAGCCAGGACAGGCAGCCTGCTGGGATGTAAAGCCTCCTGCATTATTTCATTCTGCCCTGACCACAACAAATCAGGACAATTACTTTGTCTCTGTTGTTTTTTAATCTACTCGTAAGGCTAGAGACAGTTATTTACTTCGCAAACTGTCGAATTTAGACTACTGCCTCTTGGTTGAATGTTACCAACCCACGGCTCTGCTGGAAGAAAGGACTGTGAGTGCTCCTTGATCCATTGGGCTATCCTATTGCCCTGTGAAGAAGCCTTGAGTTACAGAAGCAGTAACCGCCAGACAGTGCATGATGAAAAGCAGGTAGATGCCTAAAGTGTCTGAGCTACTTTGCAAACCTGCCTTGAACAAGCTCAAAGGACTGTGCCTCTCTTGGGCACCGCCTAAGATCAGGTAACATGGAAAAGACCTCTGAGAGGGAATCACATGCAGGTATGGCACTGGAAAGTTAAGAGGATGCTGCAAAAGGGAAGAAAGTGAATCTTGCAAGGCGGTGAATAGGAAAAACCTGTATGTTATGTTGGCTTCATAAAACAATGAAGCCTGAAAAGCAAAAAAAAAAAAAAAAACCAACAAACAGGACATGGAAATTAAAACCTCTACTGTTAGGGAAGAATTTCACTTCAATAAGCAACATTTCCATCAAGAATTGACTGCAGTGATAAGGAAGAGAGAAGCCCTCTGAGTACTAGCGGATACAGGCAGCTTTGGACTCGCAAGGTTTGATCTGTCTCCTGCTATCCCTGCTCCTCTGGCCATTTGTGAGCAGGGGCAAAGACCTGAACCAACCAGCAGAGAACTGTCTAGCCACAGCTTCCAGATATTTCAGAAATATTGACTACTTTTCTTCCTGACATGTTTAATCAGACACTAAAAAACAATGAAAATGTTGCAGCCTGCAATATCATAAAACCTGCATCTAAAACAGGCAGAGCAGTGGAAACCACTCTTAGAGACATCTGTCTACCCCCGTAGGGTGGTGGTATACTTACACAGAAAGCCACTGCAAGGGAGAGGGAACGTTTTACCCCTTCCAGCTTTCTCCTGAGCTCTCCTCTGCTCTGCACACATGGGATCACAGCCACCTTTGACATAACCCCTGCCAATGCACAGAAGTTCAGTTCTGAGGAACGATGAAGTCATGGAGAAGCCTGCTAATTTTCTGGCTCTCTCCCAGCACCCCAGGCAAAGATAGTAGTAATAATAATAATAATAATTCAGACCAGTGAGTCAAGCTGGATCATGGCCCCTGTAAGGAAAGCCACACAAGTGTCTTGATGGGGGAAAGGGGAGAGCAGAAAATGGATTGTAAGTCCTAAATAGGTACTCCATCCACTCATCTACCACTGTCTTTTGATTCACATCAGGTCCCTCGCTGTGCTGTACCCACAGGCCACCGGCCACATGAGCTCCAGGCATGTCACACCCTATTCATTCTTGAAGTGAGCTGCCTCACAGTCTCCAACTCTGCTAATTAAAAGGGTCAAAAAAAGCCAGGCTGAGCCTTTCTTACCCATGGGCTGCTGGTACTCCTAGCACAAGTGGCACACGGAGCCCCCCAACTCAAACATGCAGGCAGGGCCACATGTCACAACCCATTTGATGAGCCATGCAGGGAGAAGCCAGCTCCTTCTCCCACGGTAGCATGAGGGACCAACACAAGGGCAAAGATCCTTGCCACTAAACCCACGACATAGTGAGACCTTCCTCACCAGTGCCGGCCTTTACATAACCAGCAGCTTGCAACAACGAGAAATTAAGCCATGAAGGTGCCTGATCGCATCTGGGTCGCTCCTGAGCCTCATCAGTAAGCAGGAGCAGCTAAGACAAGAGGCACCAGAGCCTGACTCTCACATTGCAAGTGGTTCCTTCAAACCATGCTGACATTTTACAACAGGTCACTTGTGACAAGCACACTCACATTCTCCTGGGAGCAGCACTAAAACCCAACACAGCAGGACTCAGTTCCTTACGATTCAGCAGTACCAGTGCCCTGAGGAGGTCAGCTACACATCCATGCAGCAGAGATATTCTTATCAGGGCCATGGAGAGACATTCGCAGATGGCATTAGGAAACGTTACCCTGGGGAGGAATTTGGACAGTATGGAAGCATCTCAGATAACTAAACTCAGCAATGCACCTCACTCAATTAACTGGAAAGAGACAGGGCAGCCGCTTGTAAAGTAAGAGCATTTTAGCTTCGCTCCACACTGTACAAAGCTGAAAAGCACACAAAACCCAGCTGCAACAGGAGGAGAGCTGGAAGAGGAAGTCTGTACTGATGCATCCATCCTTGCCCTTGGGATAACACAGGCACACTTAGAGACCTCAGAAATGACCTCAAGCGCATAAATGTCTAGTGAGATAATGCACATCCGCAACTGGTCAGTCCTCTGTGGAAGAGCACGTGGTGAGAGAGGGGACTGGGAGACACTGTTCATTTGGCTTCTCATTAATGTGTGCCGTCACCCAGGTCCTGCAAAGCTGTGAACAGGTGAAGGTGCTAACCCTCCTCTCACCTCCCTGAGAGCAGGATCAAGCACATCTGGTAGGCAGAGGCACCCTGCAGGGCTTTTAAAGGAGACAGACATTTGGGTAAGGGTAAGCTATCTGCCTTAAAGATAACCTGGCAACAGAGAGAGGGGAGGGGAGCACCTCTTGTTTAAGCTCCTCAATGGATAGTTAAAGGAGACAAGCATCAACAGTTGGTCTTTTTAAAATAGAGAATGCACTTCTGGTTTGGGACCATTTAATGTTAAATTTAGACAATCGCAACTTTGGTCTAAAACCTAGAGAAGCTTCCCCATAAACAAATCTAACTTCAACAAATGAGAAAAGAGACTTTCGGACTGTTTAAAACTTAGCAGAGGCCGGAAAAGGGATTTAGATTTTGTTACCAGCTTTTTCTCTTCAGAATGATTAACTGACACCTTCAGCCATTAACTGCAGTGTCCTAATCCACCCGCTTCACCACAGCGTTGCTCACCCAATGCATGACCCCTGTTGCGCCAAGGGTCTTTCCAACAAACCCAGACTTGACCTTCCTGACATTGTTCTTGTTAAAAGAAAAGGGAAGGGGGAAAGCAGGGTGATTTAACATTTCTGAAGTACTATCAAGTGCAAATCAATTTTTAAAAGGCCATCGATATGGAGAAAGAAGAGGAAATTAATTTGGAATTCAAAAGCTGTAAGAACAGCAGTCACTTATATTAGGGATATACCATACAAGAGGCATGTGGTTATTGATCCAACCTTTATCCTTTCACACGCTATCATCCAGGGCCCCCAGCCAACTGGGAAGCATTGTGCCACCCAGCTGCTGACAGGGATGCAGAGGGAGGCATTGCAGACTCCTTCCCTAGCAGTGATTTCCAAGGAGCGGGGAGAGCTGGAGAGCTGGCTGGGTTCATATCAGATAGCACCAGATCCAAGATTTTAATCTCTTTGCGTGTGCAAAACCCTACAAATCTTCCAGTGAGGTATCAATCTCTTCAGAAGTTTCACACACAAAGATCACAGCAGAGGATATGCAAAGCCACTTTCTTTCTTTCACTTTCTTGAGTCAAGGCCACAAAAGCTATGCTTGTATCATGAAAGACATCTACTTCAGCGAATGATTCCTGGCACCTAAGCTGAGCAGTGCAAGGGCTTATATGCTACTCACATTTAGCCCTCTCCACATGCCCACAATGCCTAAGATTTACCTTCATCTTTCCAGGCTCCACCATGGCCCTGTAAGATCACAACTAAAAGCAAAAAGGGGTCAGGTTAAAATGCCTGCAATACCCATGACACCATCCACCAGAGAAACACATTGCTAATCTGATGTCCAAGTACGTGTTGCGGGTCTTAAGGCACAGCATGAAGGTGTTTACAGATACTGAAGGTAGAAAGGCTTTTTGACATTACAGAGCCACATAAAGCAGAGAGCACCAAGCTCTGTACTCTCCAAAGTATCCACAGGCAATGGAGAGAACTAAATCCCAAGTCATGTTTATATTAATTTCAGAAAAAAAAAATAGTTGTTTCATGTTAAAAAAAGAGCACAGAACCAAACAGCGATCAACGGATCAGACCCAAGGAACTAAATTATTTGATAGTGCAGGTTCACCCTCAGTGAGTTACTCCAGCCAAAGCCAGATGAAAGGCTCCAGCACACGCATCTGCAGCAAATGGAAATCGAGGAAGCAAAGACAAGTCCAAGACTTTTGGACCTGTGGGCTAATTCACCCATACAAAAGAAAGAGATTCACAAGGACATGGATTATTTTTAACTGACTTGCTCCAATGCTTGTTTGTGAACCAAGACCCTACTATGCTGAATACCGTACAGCCAGAGATTGAGAGTGAGGGGGACAAAAGGCAGACACAACACCGGTCACCCAACAAACCATTTAGTTTGTGATTTTGGCCAAAAACTGGACATATAGGGATGTGGAAATGTTGCACAGAAGACAATATCAGAACAGGTGTACAAAGAGACAAGTGAAGGGGAAGCAATAAATTTCCCACTAGAGAAGCACTACAGAGAGGTTCTTGCAACAGTTCAGGTTACTGTTACTAAAATGTAACAACAACAACAACCATCAAGGAAACGCAGATGTGCTTCTACAGGAAAACAAGGCTAATATTTTCTTTCAAACCTGTAAATACAGGGTGTAAATCCTTGTTTTCTGGTTATTTTCCAGCAAATAAGAAATTAACAACATCAGTTTCTCTTAGTGGTCTGGAAGGTATTGTTACCAGTTATTTTGTGTATCGTTGTCCTTGGCAGACCTACTTCTCTACAGAGGCTTCAGAGCCTCTGGTGCTGAATTGCCACCACCTTTCAGGGAGAGAACAGCCTGCCGTGGTGTCAGCCACAGCAACTTGCAACAGCTAAAGAAGCCTTTCCTGCCTAGCAGCGGTGAATGAGGAACAGACCGAACACACAGGTCCAGCTGGCAAGCTGAGAGGACACGAGACCCAAAACTTCCACTCCTATGAACTGGGCACAAGATGCTTAATTCCAAGGTAGGTGAAAGCTTCAGCTTTACAGCTGCAAATCAGCATCCCTTAGCAACATAGTGCCCTCTAGCCTTACGCCGGGTTATGGTTTAAACCTTAGCGGAAAAAGCTCAGCGATATGAAATACTAATACAAAGCTTTACATCCGATCATTGGCCTTATCTTGCAGGCAACCCATTCAAACACTGACCAGCTCCAAAGAAAACTGGCAGACGTGCAATGCCAGGAAACTGTATTCTCAGAGTGATTTCACACCAGATGCAACACCCCCTCGGTCTTTTTCTTACCAAAGCTGGATATTTTACCTTCTGTATACACAAAATCCAACCTTCTGTGTATTAAAATACAGGTTGTATTTTGAAGAAAGAGGTAAAGGCTTTGGTGCAACTAAAACCCAGGAACAGCCAGAGAGAGAAGAAAAGATGCCTTTTCTACTGATGTGGATGGGCAAAAGCTACTCCACTGTATACTGCAAACTCCTTCAGGCAAAGACACTTGTACCTGACACCCGCAACACTGGACTCTGGGAAGGCTGTTAAAAATCCTCCTCTGATGCTGCTCCGTTGGCAGTAAGGTGTGAAGGAAGGAAGACGAAAGAGAGATGAAAGAGATCCCAAATGTGAGTCTGCCTTGATAACCATGCAAACCGTCTTCCCCTCAAAAAAAGTCTTAACGTAAACTTATGGGAGAAAACAAAGTGAAGATGCAATCAGCACCCCCATCTCACTGCCCCTACCAGCAGCCAGGCTTGCTGCACTCCCACCCGGCACTGGGGGTGTCGGGGCCAGGATGGGGACAAACCCGGGAGCCGAGACCTGTCCCATCCTGCCTGGATCTTCCTGAGCAAGAAGGGAAGACCCACCTTCAGAAGGGAAGGAAACTTCAAAATGATAACGCTAAGAAAAAAAACAGCCAACAGCCCAACGGGATGAAAAAGGTCAAGGAAAACAAGCC
>NW_010146286.1:0-9874 GCF_000699245.1 Pterocles gutturalis
GTTTTGGGCCCCTCACTACAAGAAAGACAGTGAGGTGCTGCAGTGTATCCAAAGAAGAGCAGCGAAGTTGGTGAAGGGTCTAGAAAACAAGTCCTGTGAGGAACAGCTGAGGGAACTGGGGCTGTTTTGTCTGGAGAAAAGGAGGTTGAGGGGAGACGTTATTGCTCTCTCCAACTACCTGAAAGGAGGTTGTAGGGAGGTGGGTGTTGGTGTCCTCTCCCAAGTAGCAAGTGATAGGACAAGAGGAGATGGATTGGATATCGGGAAAAATTTCTTCACCTAAAGGTTTCAAGCACTGGAACAAGCTGCCCAGTGGTTGAGTCCCCATCCCTGGAGGTATTTAAAAGACATGTAGATGTGGCACTTGGGGACATGGCTCAGTGGTGCACTTGGCAGTGTTAGTTAACACATGGACTCGGATGATGTTAAGGGTCTTTTCCAACCTAGATGATTCTGTGATTCTGATAACTATTGTGAGATGGGTATCAAGAATCTTAGCAGGTTCCTTTTGGCTCTCCAGAGGTAGCAGTGAGTGACTGTTGTGTTTACTACTGGTTAATCCAGGAGTAGCAGTGTAGTAAAAGGATTCTCAGAACATGAACCGCTTCAGTAAAAAAAGTTGGGGAAACACTCCAGTCCATTTTATTTTGAGAGACTGCATTATTAGCAAACATAACCCGGTGTTTTCAGGATTGGATCATAGTTTCTTTACCTTCATCCAAATCCCAATTTTGGCTAGCCTTAGAAATTAGTGAAATTGTATAGTCTCTGTTTGATTAGAGAAGCATAGACTTTAATAAACAGTGATAATACTGCAGCTCAATATAAGATACACAAATAAGTGAAAAATATCCTGGAATTATGAAAATTCTTCAGATCCCAGTCTACTAGTCTGCAATGCTATGAAACAAAGGACATAGCAAATCAAGCTTTAACATGCTTTTTAAAGTGTGAACATTACTAGCAGCCTTTCTCAAGAACTGAGAGTATATAACATACTTTACTCTGAAAACCAAAACAGTGATGTGTCATAAAATTATGTGCGAGACAGTGTGACATTGCATTTGTGTGTAGGAGCTGTTTTTGCAGCTCAGTGAAGAGAAACGCTTGGCAGAGTATACATTTATTAAAGACAGCTTACTAGATTTCCTTTTCTTTAAACTACTATTCAGCCAAGAATTCTCCAAGCATTACTACTGTGTTTGGTAATAAGGATATAGTGGATGTTCTGTATTCTGGTTTTTCAAAATGCATTAACCCCTTGTGGGTTATTCCTTGAGGGTGAGTTCAAGCTGTTCCTAACGTAACTTAATGGGATAAAAGAATTTAGTATAATCTTTTCTTAATTTAATCCACTCTAGCTGCAGTATTTATTCAACTGGTTATCGTAAAGGATTCAATTTAGGACAGCATTCCTCTTTAGATGAGGAATATAACTTACAAATTTTTGTGTGCCTTACATGTATGGCTCTGCGATAAGAGACTTGTCATATTCAAAGGCTACAAGGTACCAGGATGGAAAACTGCGTGGGGGTTCAGACAGAGTTACCCATTCCCTCTCCCTAGCCCCAGATTTCTCTCTTGTAGGTTGTATTCCTTCTATTTATTTTTTTCTCTCAATTAGATCAGCAGCTTACATTTTGCTTCAGAATAATGAAAAGTAAATAAAAATTGATAAACCTGTTAAGTAAAATGAGGTTAATAAAAGTTTTTTTTCCAGACTTTATTTTACAGGTATGTTTTCAGAAACAGTTTCTAGCTTTGGCCAAAATGGTCTTGTATATGAAGCCTGTGGTTTGGAGAAGTACTTTCTTTGATCACAGTTGTTTCAGGTAAGCAGGTGACCAGGTGACAGAAATACAGCTCTAGGGAGGAAAAAACTGCCTTGGATAACTTTGTCAAGCCGTTAGTGTGAAATTTAATATTTAAAGGTTTTAATGATTTTGGGCATGCTAATAATCCTTCTTAACTCATGTACACCACACTGGTCTGACGAAGCATATATTTATTTCTAAACAGTAATATTTTTTTTGCTTTCAGTTTCAGTAATTTGTCAGTTTCTTCTTTATAGTTTGGCTGGTAGTTGCATTTGATATTAAAATACTGTACAAGCTCAGATGTAGTTGTGTGTGTAGTTACAAGATTGTCTAGCTATGTACACATTTTCAGTACTGCAAATTCACTGTATTTGCTGTTTGGCAATTAAATTCCCCTTCAGTTGGAATATCCTAGCTCAATTCAGCCTAAACTGCTTGCTGCAACTTGTTTTTGTAAGCAGTTGTAGTTTGTTGTAGTTGTAGTTTGTTGTAGTTGTAGTGGTGGTTCAGAAAACCTGATTGGGTGGATACTGATAAAGAGCTTTCTGTAGTAATGTCTGTGGGCAACAAGTTAACTTGCAATGATAAAAAAGCTTTCAATAACAGCTGAATTAAAGAAATTGACATCAGCTTTAGCTGTCTTTTAAGAGCAATAAATATTGCTATATTACTAAATTTCAGTTTGAGTTAATTTTTGCTTTTCGGTTTAGAAAACTAAACATTTTGCAAGCAGCCCAGAACCTCATGTAAGTGATACGTGGTTTTATCAATGAGAGCAATTGCACTCTCATCCCTATGTAGGTTTATTTTGGTTTTTGGATCGGGTAAAGGATTTGGATTTCTTTGTCTGAGAGCCTTTTCTTTTGGTGCATGGTAGTGCTATCTCTGCTGGGTATTGGAAGGAGGAGTGTCTGAGATTGAGGTTACACAACCTTCTAACATCTGAGTGTCTGTTTTGTTTGGGCTTCCTTTATGCAGCATTCTTGTGCAAAAATTTCAAGGCTTTAGTCTGGAGCACTGGGTCAAAGAATATGTCTTTTTGAAGGCTATGCAGGCAGTTTTTTTTTTTGTTGTTGTTTGTTTCATTACACAGTATTTCATTTTCTATCAAAGAATACTGGTTATGAAGAGCTTGCCATGATGGCTGCTCAGAACAAATTAAAGGAGTATGATTGTGCGATGTTTAGTTTGTCTGACTTCCAAAGGGTTATTCAACATGCAAATACTTGTTTGGTTTTGTAACTCTAAATAGTCAAGCACTGTTTCTAATCTGCTACAGAGACCGAAAGTAAGCCATAGATATAGTCTAGTAAGCTACAGAAGTAAAAAGTAACTTCATTTGCAGAGCTATTTTGTTTAGTACTTTTGCTTTTTGAAGACTAGATAGTATTTTCATGTTCTCATAAAACAATACCATTATCTGAACCTTTTCTAGAACACCTAGTTAGTATCCCATTATGAAATATTTCTGTACATGGCATGAATCCTTGTCCTGTCAGCAGTAGCGAATAAACAATTCCTCGTATAGTGCTTGCTTTTCTCTTCAATCAAATGTGTCTTTCTGCAGCTTTATGGTATATATAAGTTGTAGATTGAAGACACAAAGCCTGGCCTAACTAACAATGTTCTGCGTACAGACTTGAAAGCTGTTTCTAGTCATGAAGTTCTACCTGGATCATTTTATCAAGTCAGTAAGGAAAGCTGTTCGTGTCTGGAAAGCTCAATAATGCTATGGGAATCTTTGAACAGCTTGGTCATGCTGCAAGAGAGCATGGTGCTTCTTCAGTACGACCTCTTTCTACCAGATCAATGAAGAATAGAACCAGATGCTCTTCCAGTTCTTGATGGCTTGTTTATGAGGTATCTTTGAATTACTTTCATGACTACTTCCTTAAATTACACATGTTAACCTGTGTTAAGTAGGCGTGGACCCTGGAGAGAGCATCTGATGTTCAGGTCCAGAGTTTTTTAATATGTGAGTTAGTTCTTGTGTTGTGAAGAATACATTGTAGGGAAGTTGCTCAATCTCTTAGTTATCTTTTTGGCAAACTCAGTTCTATTCATTCCATAAAGCCCATTGGCTTATGTTTAGTGCAAAAGAAAATCTTTGCTTGATGGGGAAGTAACTTTTATCCTATTACCTGTTAGCCTAAAAACTGGGTTAACGAGTGAGAAAAAGCTGAACTACAAGGAATTTCTACACAATGCTGATAAGACATACCAAATACAGTATTATTTTAAAGATCGTATAATTATGTTGCAAATGTTTTTCAAAAAAATTAGGGCTATACTGAGTAATTCTGATTACAAACATCTGAAAAGTGTATAGTTCTATAGATGTGCACATACATTCATGTATAAAAATAAATAACAGTATTTTCCTATATAGGCCAACATCGTCATCATAAATCATATATTTAAAAGTTTTCATTGAATAGCGTGTTAACCAGGCAGAAGCTTGTTTAAAATTGTAGCCTGAACTACTATTTTATTCTTTATTCTTCTGTTTTGTATTTTTTCTTAGGTGCTTTTTCTTAGGACCACATTTTTGTTGCCATGCCTGCTCCATTTGAAAGTGTTCTTGGGGTCAAGTATTTCTGGTTCTCTGATAACTCAGAAGTTCAATAACTTCTTCTGTAATGTCTGTTTCCAATACAAAATCTTACTATTTTATCACTGTTTAGTAAACACAATCGTACTCTCTCTCCTTTTTTTTTTTTTTTTTCTCCCCCACAGGAATACAAAACTGAAAGGAGAGATGTAGTGTATCAACTTGAATTACTGAATTTAATTTGTGACAGATTTCTCTGTTGTACCAGGAAGTGTAAGACCATGATTTCTGTCCTATAAATAACCTTAAAGGCTAAGCGTATAAAGGCCAAAGCACAAATTATAGGGACAGACTTCTAGGTAGAATAAGCTAAAAGCTAATACATTCTAGTTATGATTCAGCTTTTTAGAGAGATAATAGAAAGCTTCAATTTTAACTAACCAGATAGATAAATTTAAAGAAACTGGTTTTGGCCAGGGGTATTAAGCCGCTTATTTTATTGATGATGAAGAAACAGTCGAAGCCCCATCAACTCCCGTTCCCACTAGGGAATAATGACTATGTTACTGTTAGAAAATAACCTTCTGAAACACGTTTAAGGCTTAAAAGCTGTATGCACTAATTAACAACATACAGTGAACATTTAAGCTGTTAATATCCGCAACATCCCTGATGCATAGACCTTCAGTATTCTAACACTGCATAACAGTTTTCTTCTGTGCATCTCTTGAGCCAGGGTAACTGTGTCAGTTCCTTTCTTGCTTCACTACCTGCTGTGTATGGAAATTATGTACACTATTTAGCACTTGCTTTCAACTTCTAAAGTCCATGCATATTACATAGAAGCATTACATCTTGTATGAGGTTAAGGGACAGCTTTTAACAGGTCTGGCTTCCTTGTAATTTCTTAAATGCAACTTTTCTTCTAAAAGACATGCACCAACAGGGATTTTGCTCTAAATTTGCATTCCTTGATTGGGGATTTGGTTCTGTTTTCCTTCCGTATATCCCACACCACTTGTTACTATGTGGCAAAGATCTGTTACAGAAATTACTTTCTTTATAAAGGAGGTGTAAAGAATAGAGAATATGCATCACAATGAAGGCAGCCGTTGGTTTACAAGAACTCGGGCTTTCTTCATATTGTTCTTAGCAGCAGACCATGCACTGATGTGACAGTATTGTCAAGTTAAACTTTAAAATACTACTTCTTGCTTTTTTTCCCTTCCACCTTTGATGAATGTCTTTTTTTAATAAACAAAAGCCTAAATAGTTTGTTCAGTTTTAACCCTTAAAAGTTAAATGGTGTTCCACAACTACTGTTACATAGAAAATTAATAGGTGGCTGGGAGGTGAAAGCAAAAGAACACCAGAATGCACAGTAATGAAATGTAAGAAAATATATTTTTCTATTCTTTTCTTTAGCTGCCAGCCCAGAGGGAGTGTTAGCTAGTTGAAACTGAATCCACGGTAGATGTTTTATATAGTGTAATGACCGTCTTTCTTATGTCTTCATCGTAGGAGACCTTACTGGAGTTATCAAGTCTTAGGACTTTGCTTTACATCCAAATTTGAACTCAACAGCTCAGATCTTGGCATATTTGCTGTCTAGATTAGAGTATGAATTGGCTCGGGTGTTCCTACTTCACAGCAGCAATTGCACAGTTTATGTGTATGTAGTGTCCCAATTCACTGCTAGGCTCTGAACGTCATGCTCACTTTGGTCTTTTGCAGCTTGGATGGGTAAGGGAGCTTTCCACAAAACTGAAAAAAGGCACCCCAGCCACACGTTTAACACAGATTAGACCCCTTTCCCTCCATCAGCTGAAGGTGATGAAACAAGTGTTGCCTGTATTAGGGAACTCTACCTGGACTTTATTTGGAAAATTTCTTAATGGGTACTTTAAAGGAAGCTTTGTAAGGTTTTCAAATGGGCATAAAGCAGATCAGAACTGTTAATTTTCTTGTTTCTGACAGAATTCATGGAAAACAGTAACTTTATAGAATTCACTTCAGTCATATGCTTATGATTTATTTTGTAAATATGGATAACTTTTAGTGAATGTTAAAAATAAGGACTTTACTAAAATGGCATCGGAAACACACAAAAAGTACAGAACTTATTCCCAGTGTGCAAGAGTAGCCTGAATTTTTGTTCTCACCTAAGATATGGTAGACCCCACCCTGAGCAGCTGGTTGGGGCTTTGGGTGTCCATTATCAAAACTACATTTTATAGACTGTAAGCTCAAGAGTCATCTTTAGTGTATAATTCACCAAGATATTATTGAAATTTGTTTAGTAGCTTTGCAAGCCAGTCTGTATAGTGACTTATCCTAAGAGTACAGCATGAATAAGCAGAACTGCAAACTGAATGAATTTTGTCTGAAAGAATATACCATCACTGAACTACAAGTGAGCTACAATAGACTATTTATTTAATAGTATATACAAGATTGAACTAATCAGGGGAATCAGTACAATGGTGTCTATTTTAGCTCTGTTCTAGCTGGTACTTCTGTCTTCTTTACTTTAAAGCTCCTTCCTGCCTGGGGTTTTGGTCTTCCAACTGAGAAATAGTATCTGTAAGAACAGTTGCTTATGGTAGTATAGCAGTAGAGTGTTGCCATAACTGTAAATTATTCTAACAGGAATCAGATTATTTCAGTTGTTCAGTTATCCTCTTTCTTTTTCTACATGCAGGTAAACTAAGACTGCCTCAACTTCTATTTGGAAGTTCACGGTCTAAAGACTTTGCTGATGTGTTATTCTTAACTAATTTTTTTTTTTTGCACATTTTTAATCTGAGGGTTGTGAATTCTTGTAGAATGCTTGAAAGTAGAATGCTCTGTAGAGAACTCTGTATTTTTAAATGCTGTGCAGGTAACAAAAAGAACCCAGCCACTTGTGTGTATGGAAACAAAAGATTTGCTTGCATATGCTTTGAATGAGTTCTAGAAAGTATGTTCTCTCTAAATCTTGTTGTGTTAAAAGAGAAAGTTGTTTACTAGATCTGCTGTAAGTAATTCAGACTTTTTTCCACCTTATTTGAGATAAATATGCTGTTTATGAATTTCATCAATTTGAAGAATGTCGTGGCCACACTGAAGTCTCTGGTGACTACTAGTAGCAACATCGATCTATTTTTATGAAAAATGTATTCTTCTCCCCTGACTGCTCCTGCTTTGTTTCATTTAAAAATTACTGTCTTAACTTCAGTCATATGGAGAAACTGCAAAGTGTAAAACCAGAAATTTGATTCCCCTTCTCTTTAATTTCATGATATTTACCCAGACAACACTTACAAAACTAAGACAGACTGTTACAGGAAAAAATACATTATTAATAATTAAATAATGATTTTGTCTTGGTCTTTGATTCTTGCTTGGCAGGAAAACTATACTGAGCATGAAATACCTGTCTGTCCTGAAAGTGGGACTTAACGTGTTCTGAATGCTTAGTTTTTAAATTTCTAAAATGTTGTTTACCGGTCCATCAAGAGTGTAGGCTTAATGATAGGTATTTTTTGCATGTTTGTCAAGGAAAATGCCTCTCTGTTTTGAGGTTTGTCAGTGCAGTGAGAGGTGTAGAATCTGAAATTCTTGTTTTTATTCTTAGTATTATGGTTTAAACTAACAAAAGTACAACTCAGCAGCTTTTGACATAACTTTCACCATTAGTCACTTTTATAAATACAATCTTTCTATGACTTTTGCAGGAGACAAATGTGAATAAAAATTTGTGAATGTAATGAAGAGAAGAGTAAGTAAAGTGTTTTAAGATGTAAAAGAAGGATTGTGGAGGGGAAAGTTTTCTGCTTACTAGCGTGAAGTCATATTCCAATTTGTGGAGAACACCTGGGATTTTTAGAAGTCCAGTCAGTTATTCTTGTTTACTCTTTCACCATGTTCTCCCTGAGCAAATCCAAGTGACAGTGGTTTAATGGCATGTGGGATGTGTTATCAAGAAGCATGGAATAATACTGGGCATGCAGAATATTGGGAAATTGGAGTGCACCTTTGTGCAGTGGGATGATGGGGAAGGTCTCTAGGAGGTTTTGCAACAACAGCGAGTGCTTAGCCATCATGGCTGTTTGAGGAGCATCTCCTCAGCTGTGAAATGCAAACTGATGAGTAGAATTTGCGAAGCTAACAGCACTTGCAAATGTTGGATTGCACCTCCTTTACATAACAGCAGTCAGTTGACTAAAATGTATTATAATGGATTTAAGTTGATTCCAGTAATGTGACAATTTCTGCTTCTGTTAGACCCACTTTTCAGCATATCCTTTTCTCTGTATCCAGTTTTGCTTTAGTGTTTTCTGCAAAACTGCCTATGGAAAGATCTTCTTTAAATAGAAGCTTTCATACAGTCATTACTATTATTGAATCCTGGTTCCTGTTTACAATGTTCAGTATTCTTTTTTAAAATACAGCTCTTTCACTGCTTTTCTCAACTTCTTTATTAATCATTCTGCAGGATAGTTAGATGGGAGAACGTAGTACGGGTAATACCATGTTGTTCACACCTTACTGTGATAATGCAAAATGATTGTAAAGTATGAAAGAAAACTGTATTGTGTATGATACAGAGTTTCCTAAGGGCAAATATGCTTTTTTCCTCTTATTATGTCTGTAGCTGTTAGATGAATGTTGTTTCACCATGTTTAGTTCATTCTGCTCCATTTTTCCATTTAACAATTTGCATAGTAGATTCTGTTCTCTTGCATTTGTTTCAAAAATACCATATTGAGGTGTAGAAACTTAAATGTTCTCATCCTGACTTACAGCCTAAGCAGCTGAGCACACTAAATAAAAAGCTCCGTTCACAGCAGCTATTTTGTGGGTATTATGCAACATGTTCTGTGCTTTGATGTAACAGCTCCTAAAGAAAGTGTATTGCAACAGGAATTTATAGCAAAACTTTATACACTTAGTCTGGTAAAACATGTTGGGGGTGGGGAAGAGAGCAAGCTGTTGTAAACTCTTACAAAGTACAGAAAACTTCTACTTTCCCTCTTTTCTAACAAGTGTAAACTATTGAGGTTAAGTAGGTGGGGCAACCGGAAGTAATTACTAAGGCCAGTGGCATTTTTGTGGTTTAATAAAGGCAGAAGCTAATTATTCAGTTTTTATTTAAGTGAAATGATGCCAAAAAGGAGGTTCCTGCAGAGCAGCTGCACTTCTTCAGTGTTACCCTAATTTACCACAGACACAACTGTCACAAACAGAACTTTTAAACTTGATATATAGCCACGAAAGTAAGGACCCCTTTGTCTGGAGTGCATGCAGAAGAACTCCTTTGTACAAATCAACCGGCAGATGACGGACAATGATGAAAATTTGATTCTTTGAAGTCATAATGGTCATTGAAATGTGTGAAATTCTGGTATTGAAAAGAGAGCGGCTAGCAAGACTCTAAATCCTGGGTGGTTGCTGGAAGCTTGCTGGGAGGTTTTTCTGTGTTTTGACATCAACTTCCCATTGCTTGTTCCCTGCTTCCTTTATT
>NW_010146287.1:0-22366 GCF_000699245.1 Pterocles gutturalis
GAGAGCTGAAAAAGCTGGCGGTGATGGGAAACATGTGGCCGTGCAGAGGAGTCGGAAAGAAGAAACCCTGCTGACGGCTGCTCAGAAAGGTAAGGTGGGCTGTGGCCGCTCCCGAGTGGGAGCACTGGGCACTGCTCAGAGAAAACTGCTGCTGCAGCTGAGGTTTTAGAGCCCCAAAACTCAGGAATTAAAAAAACCCCCACAGTTCTCAGAAAACCAGCAAACCTGTCTCTTTTCAGATCATGTTGTTTGTAGCAGTCGGTACATTTCAGTGTCCGTGTTGCACAAGCAGACAAATTATGTGGCTTCTTCCAGACAGCTTGTTTATTTAGTGTAGAAGTCACATCAGGAGTAAGATGTAGTAGCGTCTCATTTCCCTTGTAAACACAACCTGTCTCGGTGCTGTTAAAACAAGTTTACTTCCAGCAAAATTGTCAAAGCTTTACATACGGTACTAGCTTCCTTATAGGATGGCTGTCACTTTTGTTGGTCTCATTAATTTCTGTGAAAAGTGGTTACTACATAATTAGCCTCAGAAATTCTAAGTGCTTTTAAAAGGTTTGTTTAAAACATCCTCAACTGATGAGAAGGCTGCAGGAAAAATGTCTGTTAAAGTTTCCTCAGTAAGTTCACTGAAAGGCGCACCTTATCACTTAAGCAAAGCAGTAGTCTTTTTCAGTTTCTCAAAAGTACTTTGTAACAGAGAATCTCATTACTTTTTTTTTTTTTTTTTTTTTTTGGAGTGTATATTGACACTTTTGCTAGTACATTAGATCAAGACTAATAGATAAAGACAACTCGGATAGACAGCAGTTGATGGTGTCAATAAATAAAAGACATATTTTGGTCTAGTATCCCTCCGTTTTATTGTTCCCTTGATTGGCAATTCATAATATCAGTTATTTTCAGTGTGTGCAATTTGTAAGCTTATGCTTTTTTATTTTTACTTCTTCCTTTCTTTGCATAAGTCTTGCAATGATTGTGGGTTTATATGGTAGCTTGAATACTGCAGTGCTAAATACCTCCTTAGTTCTTAAAGAAGCCAGCTCTCATGCTATATGGCAAGTAATAATAAGTGCTAATCTGGGTCTTAAAAACACCTAGTAAGAAAACAGAAACTAAGAAGGCTTAATACAGAGATATAAATATGCCCTGCACAACATTAGAGACATTCCATAGTCTCTTTTTTTTTTTTTTTTTTTTTTTAAGTGATAAGGCATTATGGAAGCTGTTATTGGAATTTTTTCTTCTGCCAAAATGTTATTTGAGCTGGAGAGTAATAAAAGAGCATTTATATAAGAAAGCTATGTAGGTCTTACTATCCAAGATTGTAACTCCTGTGTTCTTTTCTGTCTATTTCAGTGAAAGAAGCTGGAAGAGACTTTACCTATTTTATTGTGGTGCTTGTTGGACTTGGTGTTACAGGTTATTTTTTAAAATTATATTTGTTATCTCAAGATACTTTTCATTAATTCCATCTGCTTTGGTTAGTTTTCATTCCATTTGCTGTTATCTCTGTTACAGGTGGTTTGTTCTATGTGATTTTTAAAGAGCTATTCTCTTCTTCTAGTCCAAGTAAGATCTATGGAGATGCCTTGGAGAAATGCAGATCTCACCCTGAGGTTGGTTTTTGAACCTTAGGCATAAGTTTGTGGCTTTCAGTAGTTACTGTCTCTCTTTGAGTCAAAAGTTTGCACAAGGAATCTCACAAGCAAAGCTACAGGAACACCTGTGTGGTGCTTAGCAGGCAAACACCAGCACATCTGCCTATGCTTTTAGCTGGCCAGAGGTGGGTCAGCTCCAAACTGGAGCCTATATTAGGACAAGTTAATGCAAGCACTAATGCTGGGTGAATACGTTAAGTGAGCGTACCACAGCACGACAACTGAGGCAACTACAGTGTCTGCCCCTTCAGAGCAAGTGGCTGTGTCTCCATACAGAAAGTCTTACAGACATACCTGAAGGACTACTAAATATAGTACTTAAGAAGTTCTGCAGGTCAGGGAAGCAGCTTGTCCCACTCAAGTTTTGTAGGTCTAGCCTGCTGCCTTTGCTCAGCACAGTTACTCTGTTTTGACACTTCACTGGGGTTTTGTTATACTGAGAAGCACTGCATAAGTGTCCAGGAATTTAAACTCTTCACTTGAAACACGGTTATCATTCTTGTGGCTCACAGGAAAAGAGAAAGTGAATGGTCACGTGATCACAGTCACATAAGATGGCTAGATGTAAACAAAAATCAATCTAAAATTATATTTTAAAACCCACTACTTCAGGCAAAACAAGAAATGCATGGAGTGTCTTTCAGACATCATTGCCACAGATGCCACTGTGGATAACCTAGAAATGAGGGAACCAGGGAAGTTGTGGATGCCCCATCCCTGGAGTTGTTCAAGGCCAGGCTGGATGAGGCTCTGAGCAACCTGGTCTAATGGGAGGTGTCCCTGCCCATGGCAGGGGGGTTGGAACTAGATGATCTCGAAGGTCCTTTCCAGCTCTGACCATTCTATGATTCTATGAAGTGGCATGTTGTCATTAAAATAAAAATTAAGACTGCTTTTGGAGAAGTTTGTAGAATTAAAACTTCTCTTCAGTATTTATACAGTAAAAATCACCCTCTCTTTCTAACCAACTTCAAAGTTGTAAGTTTAAAACTAGGTTAATTTGGTCTGGCTTTATAGATCTGACAAAAAACCCCTGAATTTCTTAAACAGTGTTTTTTAGATAACGTGAAGGGGAGTGCATTTGCATTTTAAACTTTGAAACATTCTCTTGGAGGGGACATGAACAAATATTTCATGCTTTTTTCCTTTTTACACAGAATGTCAGTAAAGTATAAAATACACAGAAGAGAGATTAAAATATAATCTCAGAGGTTGGTGCAAATGGAAGATATTAGTAGGATTTATTATAGACATTTAATATGTGACTAAAGAAAAGCACTGAAATACAGAGGAATTTTCCTTATACTGTTTTTTTCATAAACTCTTCTATTCTTGACATATCAGACCCACAAGGGGCATTTTGTTGAAAGAAAACGCATTCACAGCAGGGATATGAGCTGATACTGGAATATCTGTCTGAATGTGATACCTTCTGACAACTCAATCTTTTCTCTTGTAGATAGTTGGTGTTTTTGGTGAATCTATTAAAGGTTACGGGGAGGCAACAAGAAGAGGAAGACGACAGTTTGTCAGGTACTCTTTGGTGTTTGCCTCACACAGACACTATTTTTTGCACAGCAAAGACATTTTGGGTCACATAATAACAAGTTAGATCTAGATTAATGAACTGTGTGTGATATACCCTGTCACTTTTGAGTGAAAATGAAAGCAGTTTTTTGCAGTACCTCTTGTGTGGCACATACCACTAAATACAGTGCACATACAATATAAAATGCCAATTCTTGAGTGCCTCAAAACAAGCAATGGTCAGCATGGTAAACATAGAGCTGGTCCCTCCAAAAAATAGAATGAGTCTGAAGAAAGTAGTGCAGAGGCCAAGGTATGCATCTGGGGAGTAGAAGTCTGACTGAAGTTTACAGTGGAAACCCTCAAATAGCATTAAATTGTTCTTTGAGAGTTTTTCTATGTTTGAAGCAGTAGAATTTGTCAGGCCAGAAGAGCAGGAGGTACTAACTTTCAGACTTTCAGTAATCCAGCTTGCTCTGTTTAAAGCTAGGCTGGGGCTGACTGCACGGGTTGTAGTCACTGCAGTCAGTGACTATATTGTCCTGTGGTGATACTCAACATTTTGGGCACTTGAGGCCCCATCTCTACTGTTTATTTAACAGAACATTTCTCACCTAAACCTTTCATGACTGTGTCTATTTCTTATTCTCCTTTTGAGGGAAACAACAGAAGTAATTTTTACAAAATGTAAATGCTTCCTGCACTATAACCCAATAGGGGCCTTGTCTTCTTTGGGATCTTTGACTTGAATTTATTCAAGGAGGTTTCATACAGGATGGGACACATAAGCCCAGGTATACAACTTGAACCATGAAATTGAGAATGTTTTTCCATAGGAAGGTGATTTTTACTGGTGGAAGTTTTATCTTTTCACCAGATTCTGTGAAAAAGCATTTAAAGTGGAGGTGCTAAATGAAAACGATATGCACAAATGTTTTAAGCATGTCTGTAAAACAAAACATGTAAATAAGTAAATGTACTGTCTGCTTTCCTAGTATTTAATTTCCGTAATTTTGAAAGTCTAGTATTTTAAATAGAATTTTGAGATGAGGACTTTGTAAGATTGTAAAGTCTGTGTTTGCAGTTTAAGGATGACCTTAAATGTCTCAAAAATGTACAGATTTTTTTTTGTATTAACACCTTGAACATGAATTTACTGCAGTAAGACTCTTCATTCATCTTTGTTCTCTGTAACCCATCATGTTACCTTAAACTGTATTGGAAGTTGTGTATCTGGGCATTACTAATGTAAAGAAGAGCTTGGTAGTATGCAGCAGTCAGTAATTTCAGTAGGAAACAAACTATCACCAGAACTCTAGTTTGACCATTAGTTTCTGCAAGTGGTCGCCTTGAAAGTGATTGGACCTTTCTACTTGTCTAATATTTGAGCATAACCTAAATCCAGTCTAAATATCAACATTTAGGTTGGAGATCTGATATCAGTGCCAAATTTACACAACTTCTGTAGAATTACATTCTTGCCAAAATAAGTAAAGCATATAGTAAACTGTAACAAACCTGATAATTAAGTTGACAAAATGTTCTTTGTGTGTTTTGTCTTGGTAACTTAGTTTAAATGCCTAAATAACCCTGGTAGTCTTGGTGATGTGAGTGTCTCTTTCTAGATGTCAGGCTCTGAATCTGGGAGTTCTTTAGAATAAATACAAACAAATTCCAGAATCTTCAGCCACTGGATTGCTGTTGAGTTTTGAGGGGAGGACTGGAGTGAGGACATTTAAGCACTTGATCTATTAATTTTCAACTAATGCCAGTGAGTTCTTCTATCTCCACTACTCCTTGTATGCTCACAGTAAAGCTTGGGAAGAGCATCAGAGAAGGAATGCATGGTAGCACAAGGACTGCATTGGAATACACTTTTTCACAAAATAGTTAAGCAGCTCCTCTAAGTAAGAAGTTCAAATTTGAAGTTTAACTAACATATAATATGTATCCTTGCTGGGTGGTTTGGTTTTGTGTTTTATTTTGCTATTTTTAGTCACATTGAATACGTAAAGGATGGACTGAAACATATGCGTTTGAAGTTCTATATTGAGGGCTCTGAACCAGGGAAACGGGGAACAGTCCATGTGGAAGTCAAAGAGGTAGGTACAATTGCTCAGTACAGCTGCCAAGCTTAAATCTTGAATGTAAACTACCGAAGATGAAAAAACAGAGCCTGAAATGGTTTTCTTTACAGAATCCTGAGAGAGGAAGATTTGAGGTCCGCTACATATTTGTGGATGTTGACACCTATCCTAGAAGAACCATTGTCGTAGAAGACAACAGATAGCCAATGATCAAAGTTGCTGCCTCATCTCACCGAGTACTGGATGATACTGGTGTAACCACTCTACACGTGAATTGTTTGGTGTTCTTGATCGTATCTTGCAGCTTTGGGGTCGTCTTACAGGAAGTAGCTTCTCAAGGCCTCCATCAAGATCTTTCATAATAACAGATACAGGATTTGAAGTAAAGCTGATGAAATATGGTAGAGCCATCACTTATGACAGATACTTTTGACATAGCAAAGTAATGGCTCGTAATAAACAGTTTAATGCTGGATAGTACTTCTATGCACCCAAAAACTGAGTCTTCCAAGATTTTAGGTTTGGATGGGGAATTTTTTGTCTTCCTTTGCCTGGATTTCCCTCTAGCACTGCAATAAAGAGAGTGGTACTTTTAAGTGTAGACAAACTCACTGTTTTCGTTCTGGATGCCTTTGTGTAGATAAGAAGGTAAAATAATGCATGTTAGTGATGCAGAAGAGATCTAGCCCAAAGGCATGAGAATATGGATTGTGGAGACACACATCCATGGCAAATGACTGAAGATAAAGACTTCAATATTGGTGGCTTCTAAATGGATTAGCAGCACACAGAACAGCAGCACTGTTCTGTTCCTTCCAACATTTGCCATGCTGCCCTGCTAACTAATGACACTGTTGTAGCTGCTCTGTGCTGCCCAGTTTTTCCATTAACTTAACTAATAAAAATCCGCTGGGAATTAGATACATATAGGTTTATCCAAACTCAGAAGCTCAACTCATGACCAAATTTCTCACCTGGGTTTCTTCCTTAGTGCAACATGACAGATAGCTAGCATAACTCTGTATGTTAGTAAACCAACAAAAAATATTTAAGCTTTAGCTTTTTACATTTAACCACCTTCAACACCAACCAGTGGATTTTTCTGTCGTTATGTATCGTACATTATAAGTTTTTTAGTTCACTAGTGAATTATCCCTACATTAAGCATACACTGATGTTCAGTTATCAACCCTTAATATGAGTTCATTTAATGGTACATCTGGACTGCTCTAAAGTTTGTACGATATTCCCCCATACAGTGCCACAAATATCACAGATACACGTTTAGTAATATTTTACTGGACTTTAGCCATCCTGTTCATCTGTCTCCCAGCAATCTAATTTGCATAATCATAATAACTAAACATAATACTTTGTTAGCCCTGGATAACTTTGCTTTATATTAAGCACTACAACCTTGACCTTGGTTAGATCCTCATATTGTTTGAAACTATTCAGTGAAGAGGAATCACAAATTCATCCCAGTTTGTGAGCAGAGCAGAGCAACCACACATTATAGCAGAGCAGCCACCTATGTTAACCTTTGTTAACCTGAGAGGTATTTTGGAGTTTCTACACAGTATAAAATATAACTGACTTATACTATGCAGGCCAAAGGGATTCTTGCAAGACTTCGAATGCCAGTTGAGAGTGACCGGAGTGATTTCATATCCATTAATTTCAGCAGAGTTACAGATTTGTCTCCTTGCTTTCATTCCTCAATGGATGCTTTTCAAGACTAACAAGCCCACAATTTTACACATAGTCAAAAGCCATGGAAGTCCATGTTGGTGGCTCCTTACTGTGTCAGTGGTTCCTTGTTGTAAGTATGAGAAATCATTGTGGTACTTGATACATTGCCATGAAGCAGCTTTGATAAACTTTATTTTTACCTACAGTTATTGTCATCATTTATGTCCATCTGGAGAGGTGTTTTTAAATAATGAAAGCAATTGACTCCCATTGTTCTTCATGTTATTTTCTTGAAATAACACCTTTTGACTTGTGACTCTTCCCAATTCCTAGCATTACGTTTGCCAAAATTTTTATTTCAGAAGAAATTTTCAAATCAACCTAATTGATTTATAGCCCAGAGGAAAAAAAAAAAAACAAAAAAAAACTGTCTGAGGCCCTCATGTTTCATTGCAATCTGCTGCAGTACTGACTGATAGCATTACATACCATGTTTACCTGCCACTGCTTATGTCCAGTTGCTATAAGCATATGTCATACCTCAGCAGTTACTGAAAGCCACCTCTGCAAGAGTTTTGTCACAAATGCAAGATGGAGCAGGTTTGTCAGAGCACATCAGAAATACTGCAAGCTATATGTTTATAACCTAATACTAAGATTACTAGCCTTAAGCCCATAACATACCTTGATAAAAATGTAATCATTTTTCACCTTTTACAAAGCAAGACTATTTCAAAAAACAGAGTTTAATCTAGAAAATGTGACACTATTTTTGCCCACCCTTTACGAGTTTCTACCGTATCAAGCTCCCTGGAAGCCATTGTAAACTTCATGTCAGCAACAGAACTGACAGGCTAGGTTTTTTCCTGTAACTGCATCCCAGCTTTGCTTTCTTATTAATCCAGTCGTATCTTGTTTTCAGTGGGCTTCCCTGCTGGAGAAAGGAGTACTTCCTAAAGCAAGATCTACAAACCATTTTTTTATATAGTAAATTGTATAGGTACGGCAAAGAGGCCAGCTGTTAGGTTTACTTTTGCCTTGTTTTAGAGCCTTATTTGTGCTGAAGACAGAAACTATCATCAGGACTAGAAGCTTTCTGGGAGGGAAAAGATTATGACCTCACACAGTGATGTTTTTCCAACAGTGCAGGTAAGTGAAATACTCAGCCAGGCTTGTGGTAAAACAGCAAGAGTTGGCCATTGGGGTTAATGTATATGTTTGGCTTCAGCTTGAGGAGACAGACTAATAATTTGATTATTTGCAATCAGATTTATTTACAGGTTTTTTCAGTAGCAAGGGTTTCATAACATACAGGGAAATATGATGTATTTCAAGGGTTGTGTGAAAGAACTGTCAGTTTGCAAATCAGATTCCTGGTTGTTCAGTCCCTTTGAGACATCAGAATAGAAGTTTTTAAAGCTGTCTGCAAAGCTGTCAGTGCCATACTGCAGTGTCAGTCCTGCAAGAGCACTAGGTGCCCTTGTCATACTTTGGCATTATGACAGGCCTCAATATCATGCTCCCTAGCTGGGAATAAACGCTGTGATTACAGGTGTCAGAAGAAGTCTCAGCAAAGTCAGCGTAATGATTCTGTCTGGCCCTTTGGCAGCCAGTCCAGACCGGTATGAGAAAAATGCAGACAGATCAAAACTGGCAATAAGGAAGAGAGATGAGTATCATTTAACAGACGGATGTGGAATTGTCCACAGTGCAACTGACCTTCATAATTTGTATCTAAAAACAAAGTATGAACCTCTGTTTTATGCACTGCATTTCAAGAAACTGGAGAATCCAGAGGGGATTACTTTCAAGTTTATTTTTGGTGAGGGTAGCCCCAATATGAGAGGGTTATAAATAAAATGTTTCTCATCCTGTATTTACCTAGAGTACAGTTTTGTTTTATTTTCACAACTCATGTTTCTCCTGTGGAGTTGCAAGAAAGCAAGTGGGTGAACACACTTGCTCAAAGCAGCAGGATACACAGCTGTAGTAGCACCCTCCATACACATCCTAACAAACAAAATATCTCACAGGCTGGAAAGAAGCTGCAGTGGAGGAGTGTATCTAGATCATATTTATATATTATCCTGCTTTGTAAATAAGAGAATACTAAAGAGGCAGGATAATATTTTGTTTCTAAAAAGTGGAAAAATACAATTGTCATTGTAAATGTAAAATTATTATTATCTCCAGGAATTGCTAACTGTTATTTTCTAACTAAAGCTTAACCCGCTTTTATTTTGTTGGAGTCCAGGGAAGATAGCAAGTCAGTCAATCTCCTGCCTGGTGGGAAGGGGTACAGAGCCCTTTTGGGTACCTTCAGTCATTCTCTTTGCTGAAGCTGCATTACATTCCCTATCATGGTTAGATCTAAAAGTTA
Source organism: Pterocles gutturalis (assembly GCF_000699245.1). Lineage (NCBI taxonomy): Eukaryota > Metazoa > Chordata > Aves > Pterocliformes > Pteroclidae > Pterocles > Pterocles gutturalis. Next base: position 9,351 of record NW_010146287.1, read on the forward strand.
TTCACAGACAAGGGGAGCTATAACACTTGCAGCCCTATATCTGACAGTTTCCTTTCCTCTTGACCACCTCTCTCAACACTATCACCCCCACAGAGAAAAGGGAGAAAGAACTCAGTATCTGTAATTAACTTCTGACGATCACATATTTATAATGGCTGATGTGGGCTGTGCCCCTGAATGAATTGTGTAACACAGGTGGTCTTATTAGGATGCAGTGTTAGTTACTCTCCTGTTTGCAAAAGGCCATATAAATAGGATTTTTAGCTCTAGAAATGTTCTCCTGTCATTTCAGGAGAACATTTGGTATTTCCTTTAAAGCTGCCTTTTCTGTAGAATAACTGAAGTGCCCAATAAGTAGTGTACTCCATCAGTATACTTTGCTTTCAAGCCCTGCTACCAAAATTCTAGCTAAATGCAACAATAAGAGAGATGGACTTGCATGCACAAAATGTTCAGGAAGCCAAATGGTACCGAGATTTTCACTGGTATCTCGCCTTAAATATCATTACCTTCAAAACATACCGAAAACCATAATATTCCATTTAAACTGCTCTCCTTCCCATCTTGTCTATGTCTAGAAGTTGTATTTATCAGGATGTGTCCTCAGTCCATCAAATGCTATTAATTATTTTTTTTTTACTGCTTGCTTCACCTCACTAGCTAGACAGGTATACAAGGGTATTTTTCTTTATATTTCTGAATGGGGGGACGCAACTCTAAAGGAAATGACTTTTCCTGCTTTGTGAAAAGCTGGTAATCTACCTGAAACAGTTAAGGCAAAATTAAAGACATAGCAGAGGAAATCCATGTTTACATCAGCTTTAGATACATTAACATTCTTAATTTGGCCAAATGACAAACACAAGGCTCAAATGGTTTCAAATGTCAGTAGAGGAAAGCTTTTGGGAATCCTTTTTCTAGTAAAATATCTTCAGTGAAGAAAAGAAGAGGAAATTTGTAGCTGATTTATCATGCTCCTCCTAGCTAGATACCTATCACCAGCAAGATTATTTAAGCCTCAAGAGATTTCAAGACTATTAAAGTTTTATATTTATGTAGTTGGCTACAAAAAATAATTTAGACTCTTGCTAACATAGAAGTCTTGTAGGAACTAGTTACTTCTTTCCATATTCCTTGTGAGGCTGAAGTTCTGTTGGTCCTTATGGACCAAGCTGGGATCCATGTTTAAAAAAATATTTTCTCAAATCCTGTTTAAAGCAACCAAATATATGGGGACACCTTCGTCAAAATTAGGTGAAGAAGATTAGTCCAGCAAGAAATGCAGTTCAGAGAACATTGATCTTTTCTGCAGTGCCACTTTGCCTAGCAGTAATGTTGCACTGGAGGAGAACAACTGTCTCCACTGAGTTTAAACATAGTGTTTAAATATAATGTTTTAGAATGTGTAATTTCGAAGACTGTTAGCCTAGATTGTTCTTTAAAAAGGTGTCCCTGCTTTACTGGATCATTGGACTGCCAATCAGCCATGGAGAGCTCTTTCTGCATGGTAAGCAGCTCGGAGTGCTCCATACTTTCACTGGATGGTGCTTGGCTGGGAAGAAGGCAAAGTAACTGGAAGGTTCAGTTTCACTTTTTGGTAAATACAAGCAATAAACATTTCCATCTTTCCTTTTTAAAGCTCCTTTCTCTTTTTCTCTGCGAAAGCACAAAATTATAGCATATGCCAGTTACTATCTGATGTAAAACTGTCATGTTATTGTTACTAAAGCTGTGGAAAAAAATAACTGCCAGGAAGTCAGAGCCAAAGCAATGACATTTTCATGGAAACTAAACACATTTGCCAGAGTTAAGTTTTGATTGTTGCAGAATTAATGAAAATATATATGCTCAAAACCCTGTTGTTTAGGGGATGAAAATATGTCACTCACCAGTGAAACACTTGTTTTTCCAGAAACATTGTATGGCAGACTACTCAAAATGTATTTGAGGTAGGTGTGAAACTTGATCTTAACTTTACCATCTCTGCCCTCGTTTTTGTGGATGCCAAAACTTGTGTATGTAGTATAGGCAGCCAATATCTTTAGAGCTGGTTTGTGGGAATAATAATGTTATTCTGTCCTCTACATGACCTCTATTTGACTAGGTCCTGTGTATACTTGTTGTGTCATAACAAAAAGGAATATACCTTCAGGAAATTAATTTTGTTGAAACTTTAAAATATATTAAAAAAAAAACCCTACTATTTTACTAAGCTTCAGTAAACAGAAGGTCATGCAAAGAAAATAGTATTTTAGAATGGGAAAGGAAAATGTTGTGCATGACTGATTTAGTTTACAAATGACCTTGATACATAAATGATTCCAGCATGGAAATCAAGTTTAAACAACCGATTTAGGCAATGGAGTCATGATCTTGGAAATGGTTCAAATAAATGCATGTCTGATACAAGAAGCTTCAACAAACTCACTTAACAAGTAGAGAAGACAGGAATGTGAATAAGACAATTGTATCACTTGCCAACTGCATAAATAAAAAGACAAAGAAGATGTGCTGGGGGTTTTCACAATTCATTTCAGTTCACTTTGTTTTCAGCCTCATCTCACTATCACAAGGGATGCCATCCCTCCTAATACTCATGGGATTATTCCAATGTGTAAATTATCAGCAATTTAACCTGTTAAAGATTAGGTCCAAAAAAACATTGGGGACACATTTTGAGTCAAAGCCCACTTTTAGGATTCATTACATAGAAATACATAAGGAAAGCACAAAGATTAAAAAAAAAAAAAAAAGATTAAAGGATAAAACATTTCTAGGAGCAAGCTTAAAGATGACAGTAAGGGTTCATAACTGGCCTCTGTCTATGGGGCTGTGAAGTGGGACTGGGTGGGGCTGGGATGCCCTCACTGTGTCCAGCCCAGAGCCGTCCTGCGGCAGGTTAGCCTTGGCCAGCACCCAGACCCCCACCCAGCAACAGCAGGAAGGAGAAGTCTTGGGGTTTGGGATGAAGACAGGGAGATAACTTGCCAATTACAGTCACAGGCAAAACAGACTTCAAAATTAACTCAGTTTATTGCCTGTTACTGCTGTTGTTGCCCATATTGACACACGGTGCAGCAGCGTGGGCAACCTGCGGCAGCGGTGAAGCGCCCGATGAGCTGGTGGCAGTGGTGGCATCTCTACTTCCAGGTCACATACACACATCTGCCTCTGCATCTTAAAACCTCTCACTACTGTGCTGGGAAACTTTTCCAGGATAATTTCGAACCTCCATTTAATTACAATTTCCTTTATCTGAATTACAATTATGTTCTCTAGCACGAGTTGCCTTCTTGTATTACTCCCCATAATTAACTCTATTAACCTTCATTTATCCAAGTGTGTTTTCACTTTTTATAGAAGTGGGGTTGCTTTGCAATTTCAATGCTAAATCTTTTTTTCCACTAAAACCATAACAATTTCAGCCATAACAATGTCTTATTACAGCTGTTTTATACACATACTAAATACATGACTGTATTACCTGAGATCTGATTTGCTTCATTAGCTCTACAGCATCCATAGAGGTGCTGGAAGTGAATTGCAATTTTGCATGCTGTCTGGGGCCATACATTACCTTATGTTTAATAACACGAAGCCAAATCCCAATGGCAGAAATCAGATTTGCAGAATGCCACCAGTTGCTTTTCGGCATGATACCTGGCAAGGACCAGACACCCCCTCCTCCTCCATGTGGGTGTAAAACCACCGTATTCAGGTGTGTGACACTGGTAACAATAAAAGTGGTGGAGAAAAAAAGCTGAGACATCTCAAGATCTAAACAGAAAGCAGCTTTCTGTTAACTGCCTTGAGCGTGAAACCCTCATAATAAACCACAAGTATTTTCCCCTGAAAACATTAATGAAAGATATTCTACTTAACTAATTTTTGTATTCTTCCCACTTCTTTTCCCTAAATTTCTCTTTTAACAAGTTTTTTTGGGAGTCCTGCCAGCCTCTCTCTATATTTCTCTTTTCCTTCAAAATATTATGCCTAACTTCCATGTCTGCATTTCATTTCTTTACCTATATTTAATTTAGTAGAATTAAAGCTGAGGAAGAAATATTACACCTTCAGTTTCCAAGGTTTCTAGAGCTGGCGGCTTTTCTCCTGTGATTTTCTCCAACTTTTCCATCATGCTGACTCACTTAAAAGGTGATATGACGTCAATGTCTACAGCCTGTATTTCAACATCGTCTGGATGATAAATAATCTTATAGCTACTAAATATTTTACCATATGTTAAGGTAAATAAAGTGAAATTATTTCAGGGAAATAATTTTAATTTTACTGAGTGTCTGATTTCTACGTGAAACAGAGGCAGTATAACATTCAATGTATTGCCTATGGAAATCTGGAGGTATGATTATATCAGTACACCATTTGATACATGATGGTTTATATCCAAAATAAAAGTCAGGCAATTAATCCCTGACACATCAAAAACTGAACAATTAATTCCAAAGAGCAATGTAATCCAAAATCTCAGTCTGCCACATTTTGCAACTATTTGCATTTTAATGTGGCATATGTCTCTACCTAAATACATATATATGCATATACATTGTTGTGGTTTAACCCCATATGGCATAAAGCACCACACAGCCGCTTGCTCAGGCCTTCACCGACACCCCTCCCAAGTGGGATGAGGAAGAGAATCAGAGACAAAAGGTAAGAAAACTCATGGGTAAAGATAAGAACAATTTAGTTATTAAAGCAAAAACCACGCACACAAGCAAATCAAAACAAGGAATTCATTCACTACTTCCCATCAGCAGGCAGGTGTTCAGCCTTCTCCAGGAAAGCAGGGCTCCATCATTTGTAATGGTTACTTGGGAAGACAAAACCCCCTAACTTTAAACATTCTCCCTTTCCTTCTTCTTCCTCCAGCTTTATATGGTGAGCGTGACATCATATGGTATGGAATATCCCTTTGGTCAGTTGGGGTCAGCTGTCCCAGCTGTGTCTCCTCCCAACTTCTTGTAGAGAAGAAGCTGGGAGGGCAGGGACTGTGTGAGAAGCTGAAAAAGTCCTTGGCTTAATGTAATCATTGCTTGGCAACAGCTAAGACGTGAGTGTGTTAGCAACATTGTTCTCAGTACAAATGCAAAAACATAGTCTCCAACTAGCTACTGTGAAGAAAATTAATGCTGTCCCAGCCAAAACCAGCACAACATAAAAGCATACCTAAATACATAATGTAGATCATCTATGTTATATAATGTATGTTATATATAAGTAACAGTAATGCCTACCTACCTATACATATATGTATAGATGTTCTTGACCTCACCTTGTTAAGCTTTTCGTGTAACATCAAAGTAAACCAGCTTCTGAGGCCATTCAGAACCAGGCACCTACTATTACTGACCAAGTCATCTTGGAGAGCAGGTCTCCAGTGGTGATCCTGAGATCACTGTGATCCGCATAAGCCAGTGGAACTCACCAGTGGTGAATTCTGGATGGTGGGTCAGATCAACCCCTTCATTTTTTAACTGATGTTGAGCACCCTATCCAAACTTTAAATGACTGACATCTACAAAAGCTCCAGATATCTCCCAGTGGCAAATACTTCAAGGGGAATTAAAAAGAAAAAATCGGATAAACACAAGGATGTGACTTGTGCTAAGATTAGAACCAGTCAGCTCTAATCTCTCCTGAACTGAATGAATCATGATGGCCGTTTCTCCTTGATAATCCCTCACTCCATCCTGCATTGTAGTGGTAAAGGCCAGAGAAAATAGTGCTGCATTTGCTGGAGGTTGTCAGCCTTTGGGATGGAATACTTAAATGAAAGTATATGGGTTTGGTTTTTGTGGTTTTGTAAAAACATGCATTTTTCATGTTGAAAGTATTAATTCTAAACCAACTGCAGATGTCACAGTCAGATGCATTTACCCACAGGCTAGATATTGTGCTGTGCCACCCACATGAGGGATGTGACATAGTGACTTCCTTTTCACGGAGGGTTGGCCCTGTACTTCCTAAGTGAAATGTTCCTACATGACATCTCCAAAATAATTATCAACCACAACATAAATATCAATGCATACACACCCAAGATCAAAGAAAAACTATGCTCTAAAAAACAAAACCATCATAACATCAAGAAAATGAGTATGTATTCCACAGAGTGAAGGCTGTGTTTTTAGATTTAACATGCTTCTATGAACATTGTTAGGCAATGCTGCAATCCGTGAGCAATCTTGCTGTGTTAGAGTGTTAAATACTTTTGCTATATGCTCAATCTGATGTGGCTACGTTGCTGTACCTTGCAATAGAGTTCAGGAGCAACCAGCACACACATATCTGCGTTGAGGTCGTTGTGAAGACTTACAAAGTGTTTTGCTCTTGTGCCTGCTGGTGTCATACTCGTGGGAGTCTCCACCTTTCAAACAGCAGACATTTGATGGCTTTCTTAAAACTATATTCTATTCAGCCTTGCAGCCCCAGGGAAGGTTCCTGTCTCTAATTCTAGGATCATTTGTCTCTTCCCTGGGAATAAGAGGTGGTCTTTCAGACCTCTGTGTACCACGCACATTCCTCAGGCCATGCTTTCTGTAATTTACAATGCTGTAATTTACAAAATTACAAAATTTATAAAATGTGATCGGGAAGATAAATTTAAGCCTAACCATGTACTGCAGGGTTTTCTTTTTGCCTCCTTATAGCTTAACCCCTCAGAAAGGTTTCTTTCGCTAACCCAATGGGTCTGGCTGGGGAGCAGTAGGCAAGGCAGGAGCACAGCTTCTCATCTCCAGGTGCAGGGACAAGGTGCAACGCCTGTGAGTGTGAATCCCTTCTGAGCACAGCTGCCCTAAGGTGAGAGGGAGAAAGGAAGAAAAAGCAGGTCTGGAAACAAGATCCAGCTGGACACAGGTATATTACCTTGCACTGCAGGGGGTCTAATAGGTGGACTTGTTGAAATTTTTGTCCCACAGCTGACTTTTCGCAGATATTTTGAAAAACATGCAAAAAGAAACTTGCAGGTTTATGTCTCAGATGTGCGTCTCATAGACCTTGATCTACTGTGTTTTGGCCCCAGAGGCATTATGCAGATGATCCCTGTTGAGGAACTGCTGCCGGCAGTCTGTGCACCTGAACTAACCAGGTGCACAGGGTGTTGGCAATGAGCAAATTGTAAAAGTGAACAAATACATGGGAAGAATAAAGCAATAATCCGCCCATCTGTAGTTCACAAGCAAAAAGGATGGCAATAATTGATTAATATCTCTTCACTGTAAATAGCAGGTCTGGCCAAATCACACCTGGCTCTCACTGAATCTTTGCTTAAAAGTTGTTGGAAGTAAGTGGGAACACTTACGACTTCAAATATCTTTTTAGTCAACACTTGAAAGTTTTACATTATTTAATGTCTGTACACACTAATTAAGCTTTCTAGGAGTTTTTATAATAGATTCTCATCGATCAAGGAAAAAAGCGGACAAGTTGAGAGCAGATCTTTATTCTTCTCACACAACAAATGTAACAGATGCTGCAGAAAGGACTGAACCTTCCTAACACTGAACTGGGAACTTTGTATGGAAATAATAAATAATATTACCCTAAGCCCATTCACCTTCCTTTTTGGCCACCTGCAGCATCCCCTCTGCAATCTTTCTGGATTTCAAGAAATGGTAACTACCATCAGCAAGTCCTTCTTTATCTGAAAAGAATGCATACTCCTTTGGCTTTTGCCATAATTTGTAGTTTAGCACCACCTTCCTAGACACCAAAGAATGGCAGCTCTGCACTGCCAGATCTTTTCACTTCAAGCCTTTGTAAAAAAGCAAAGAAAAAGGAAAGTACAAAAGAAGAGGGTGGTTATTTCCCGATCTGTTTTAATTAGTTAACATTTTTAGTAATGAGATGGAGTTCTTCATCCTCAATAGTTTTTAGACCTCAGCAGTTATTAGAAACTATCCCACAGACTAGTGCTCCCTGTAGCTCTATCAATAGCTGTGGATGTGTGCTGTCATGATTTTGGGACCCATGGCTTACATTTCCAAATCATGAAAACTAAAGTTTCTAATACAAACTTTAGTTTATGCTGAATATAATGTATTTTTCTATTAAAAAGAGATTGTGATCTCTTGATCAGCTTGATCTGAACATGATACATTTGCTCAACATTCTAGGCAATACATTTCAACCTATTTTCTACACTTCATCGTAAACAACTGTTAAGGAAGGAGTCTCAACAATTCCTTGAAAACCAAACAGAATTAACAAATGTATTTAATTGGCAGCCTCATGGTCCACAATATAAATATTTCTTCTATAATCCAAGGAGATGATAAGAAAAACAGTAAAGAAGATAGACATAAGGGTAACTGACCTTCATTAGCATTAAATGCAAGCCCATACCTCAAAGAAAATTCAAGTGAAGCATCTGATTTTTTTTTGTAATGCATTCTTCACTTTTCCCCTTCTGCATGTTCCCCAGCATGCCCTCACTTGCATGGGGCATGTCCAGGATCAGCTATCCAAGAATAAGTTTAATCACAGAATTACCTTACAGTCACCCTCTGCAAAGTCTCCTAGGCTGAGCTCCTTATCTTGTGACCCAGAAGCTGCATGTACCCCCCCATGACATGACCTGTTTTACAAAAGTCTCACATGTTGATACTTCAAAAAAACCAAGAGGTCTGTCTGCTTTCACTTGGGTTGGTGCTTCCCATCAGCAATCTATCAGACTCACAGGAGCTGCTTGCCAAAATATGGTCACAAAATTCTGTGTGACATGTTGTGGCAGTCCTGCCCGTGTTTCTCAGGACAGCTGGGTGGCTAAGCCACTCACTGCCATGTTGGATGCTGAAGCTACATCCCCTCTTAAGCCTGTGTTTCCTTCTCTGGTTGTAAAATTATTCTCCACCTAGAAAATGCTTTTAATAGGGGTGAAAGCTCCTAGGCATTTGGTGTCTTAGTTTCTTTGCCTATGCAATTACTCAAGCGTTATCTGCCTTTTAAAATATAAAGCAACTCCTCAATTTTGTCTCTGTAGGGGAAAAAAAAGATAGTGATATTGTGTATTAAGCAACCACTGTACTTTCCCTGCTAGGCCTCCACCCTCCTATCACATGCTTTATTTCCCAAAATCAGAACCCCAGTGGCAACTGACAGTGGTTTTAGTTATGCAGTGAGCTAAGGAATGGATACGTGTTGACGTCTGCTTAATCTGGGCAATGACACAGAGAGGAGATGATAAATAAGAGAGGAGCTATAGGTGTCAGCCTTTAAAATCTTCCCCAAACTCCACACGTGAATCAGTTTCTGCAGAGAGCCTCAAGAAAATGCATGTGAATTGTCTTTTAAGGTGGATTAGTTTAATTTCTTTACACTTTTGTGTGGATATTCTCATTTAGAATTAAAACAACTATAGTGGATTTAATTTAATTTACTTAATTTTCAAGGAGATCTAAAGCAGATTGAGTTAAGGACACTAATTCTGGCTAACAATGTCCACATAATACTCTGTAATGAAGTTTAATTCTTGCCTTTTCAATTCAAATCTTTTGTTGGTTTGGACTGCGTTTCCAGCATGGCCCTGAGAACGCAAACACCTGTTTGAAGAATGTCACAATAGCATACAATTCTAAACAGACATATATTATTTTCTTGTCCCAGTTAATGGAGCATATAAATATTTCCATAAGACATTGCTACTCAATAGAGGCAAATGCATAAACAGATCTGCATGCTCACGTGGCAAATATTTTTGATGCTTCTGTTAAAATTTGAATTTAACTTCAATTGCACCTGGAATTTACATAGAAAATGCATTACATCAGAGAGTTCTTTTAACTGTATATGATATTCACACTTGCAGAAATTGCTGTTTTTCATACAGACATGCCCAGTGTAAACAGATTAAGTCCTATTTAGCAGGAAAATTATTTTTAGATGTCTGTACTTCCCTTGGCTCTCCAGACCTTCTCAGACACCAGTCATCATCTATGAAAACCCTCTCAGATTCCTCAGTATCATATCCAGACCAGCCACATCATGCCATTTTCCGGTCTTAATGTTTATATCCCCAGTTCATTAAATTGATTTGGGAAGGCTCTAACTTCTCTTTGTAAAACATTAGCACTGTAGTTGAGCCAGCGGGTATCTCAGAGGTGTTAACAGCCCTGTACAGGTCCACTTCATCTAAAACCACAGTCCTGGAAAGCACAGCTCACAAAGCAGGCACCTGCCCTGGGCTGGTGGCAATTCTCCATCTTCCTCTCCATCACCCACGGCATTGGTGGCGGTGGCAGAGGTCACAGCCTGGCTGTCCACACAAGGGAGAAAGCAGCACCTGGGGACTTTCTGGCCTTGTGAAAGAGGGGCCTGGAAAAGGGTCGGTGGGCTGCCCAGAAGTCAAGTCCAGGTTGAAGCAGAAAAGCAATAGACTGGGGGCTATGGACTCAGTCACTTCACTTCAATGATTTTCTTCCATATAATCCATCTTCCCTCATGATTGATGGGTAAGTCAGTCAAATCTTGTGGGCAGAAAGAGATTTCTACCTCGAATGTACTGCGCTGGTGAAGACATTTGTTTGCCAAGTGCTTTTCTGTCTTTCAGGTAAGTGAACTTCGCAATTAGCTCCCTGAGCATGGTATTTGCACAAAAATCTTGCCATTAAGTACGCTCTCTTTGTCTCCCAGCTGCTACACTTCAAATTTGATGGTATTGCTGTGTTGCTGGAAATTTAAACAGAACGAAGGGTATACAGGGAGAACAGAAGGCACACAGTATTAGCAATTATTGTTTGATGAATACAAAGCAATAACACCAACTATAAAAGCTAGAAAAGTCCTGCTTACAGTTGTTTAACAATCTGGAATTAAATTTTACACAACAAGCATCTGTTATCAGCCAATTTTCCCCCACACACCTTCACCAAGATAGTTTGCCTGCTTCTGGGACCGAGGCTGAACAAAAATAAATGTGTCTCCATTTCTCCTCTGCCTGGTGTAAAATACTAAGACCCTCTTCCAACAGCTTTATCAATCTCTGATTTGAAGCAGAAATTTTGGATTTGCCTGCAGACAGCTTCTGCATCAGAAACGTGGCCCTTATGAAAATCCAGGAAAACTTTGCCAATATGCCAAGAAGTGATAATAACCCTTGTTTGCTTCCTACAAGCCAACACCAATGTCCTCTGCCTGTGGTCATCCCCGAGTAAGCAGGACTGAGTAGCCCTTCCTGGCTCATGGCACTATCAAATGCCTTGGAGCGCCCAAGCGTGGGCATGCCCAGATGACCATACCCCGCTCTGCCCTAGCTGCTGGGTCGTATCTGTGCGGATATCCCCCTGGACAGCAGGAAATCCCCCAGAGCCTGGCAAACAGCCTTTCTCCTGGCACCCCACCCTTTCCTCCAGGATTTATGGCAAGGACAGCTTTCTTGAAAAACTTTTTAATCATATTTTCAAAAGTAACATCTTACTTATTCTCAAATGAAACTTTTGAGTTGTGTGCTCATAGATCTTTCCATCCTTCACACTCGGGAAGGTGAAACCAGCTGAGTAGCTCACTGAATCAGAGTTGTGCGGCTGCAAAATCCATTCAGCAGAGAACAATATCAATAATTTTTAAAAACCCCAAAACTTATTTAGAAATTTATGCTGACATGGATTTGTTCTTTTTTTATCCTCCTGTATGTTGAAAACACTGGCTGCTTATCCCCAGTAATTGCAGCAGTCATAGCACCTGTCCCTGGCAGGGGCAGGGACTGGCAAGTCTGGTTTAATTAGCACATCCCATCCTGCAGATGGGTGGCTCCTTCAGACACCATGTCTCAGTTACTTCCAGTTGTGTCCGTAAACCCTCAGGTGTTTCCTGTCACCATAGGAAAGGTGATAAGCAGAGGCTGGAGCAGAGGCCTATAGCAATGGAAGAGGGTATTTTTCCAAATGTGTTTAATAACAGCTCCTACCAAATGTTTGCAAGCTCCCATGCACTGCTAGCAATTGAAAAAACTGAAAAAATGACCAAAGCATCTTGGGTCACCTGTATAAACAATTTAACACATACAAATTACACTTTGCAGGTATATTGGGATGGAGGCTGCCAGCAGACAGTGTTGAGGACCCACTGGGATCCATCATGTCTTCCCTTGATACACTTGGGTCAGGAGAGGATTTATATCCATGGCCTGATGACTGAAACTCCTCAGTTTTAAGCCTAGCTCAGACTCATTAAATCCACTCTGATGCCTTTAACAAGTTTCTTTTTCCACTTCAGAGTTCCCAATGTGGTAATAACTGGGTTAATCGGTGCTTACACAGAGCTTTGTGATGGAAAGTCTTGGTAAAATGTGTTCTGTAGATTTAGCACTGTTCAGACTGCAGAGTCAAAACTTTAAGGGTCCTCATTCAGCAAAATACTGAAAAGCATGTTTAAAGCTAAGGATTTGGGTTAAGAACTCCACTAATTTCAAGCCTAACTTTATTAATTTCTTACACAAAATGAGCAGTTTTCCATGTTGGCATGTATGCTAGATTTCAACAATGTTTTATTTAAAGGTGGCAGCAAATTACATTTTTGTCAGACACCTGTAAATCCTACTGAAAACATATCTGATTTATTTTGCATAAATAATTTGGAAATGTATATTGGGAGATTTTAAATGTTTGGAGACAGATGCCTCTTCTACATCCCTGAAGAAAAATTGAGAATAAAAGTGACTTGAACTGTTTAGAACAGATGGTAGGGCAATAAAAGTGCTGAACAGCTATAAAGCAAGTGTCAGAAAATGACATCTGTCAGAGAGGAGCCAGTAGCAATGAGATGCACAAATATACATATTAGAGAAGTTACTTAAGAGTAAAGAACGAGACTTTTTATCCCACACATCATATTCTGCCAGGCTCTATGTCTTTTTGGTCCTCCTGGTGCCAGTCTGCAATTGAGCGATGAACAAAAAATGTAGTTAATTGTTTTACTGGAAACAGGTCCAGCTGTAGTCAGCATTTATCCTTCATTTATCCCTGCAAGGCCTTTGACATGGCCCCTCACCACATCCT
>NW_010146288.1:0-2889 GCF_000699245.1 Pterocles gutturalis
GAGCAGCTGGCTGTGTGCCTGGGGCCCTGCAGACCGTGGGTCAGACCTTACCTCCCTCCCTGAGGCTTTCTCCATGGCCCGGATCATCTGCAGGACCGAGTAGCCAGTGCCTGTGCCCAGATTGTAGATCTGGGAGGACGAAAAAGGACAGGGGTCAGCTTCTTCTGCAAGGGGAGGAGGGCCAGGCCCCTCTTTAGCTCCTCTAAAACTGTTAGAGCCTGGCCCAGCCCCACAGCCCCAGCTGACTGTCCCCCCAGACAAGGTCTTGGTACCTTGCAGCCGCAGTTCTCCTTGAGCTTCTTCAAAGCAGCGATGTGGCCCTTGGCCAAATCCACGATGTGGATGTAATCCCTGACGCCTGCAGGGACACAGAGGGTGAGCACACAAATCCCTCCTTCCCGGGGTGCAGCTGCGATGGCTGCCCCAGGGGACACGGCCTCTCTGCTCCACTCAATCTGCAACGTACCCGTTCCATCGTCCGTCTTGTAGTCGTTCCCAAACACACTCAGGAATTCCCGGCGTCCCACTGCCACCTGCACAGGGGACAAGCCCATGAGAGCCCCGTCAGCCCGTGCCCCACCCCAGCACCACAAGCCCAGGGATCCTCAAAGGCTGCAGCAGGACTGTACCTGCGCCACGTAGGGCATGAGGTTGTTTGGGATCCCCTGAGGATCTTCTCCAATCATGCCTGACTCATGGGCACCGATGGGGTTGAAATAGCGCAGGAGAACAGCGTTCCAGTCCTGGGGAGACACAAATGTGGCTGCCTGGGGAGGGTGTAGGGCTGTGTGGCACTGCCTGCTTACCCCCACACACTCCCGTGGGAGAAGATCTCGGTTCCCAGCCCTGCGTGCCTTGGGGCAGCTCCTCACCTTCTCTGCTTTGCAGAGATCTTGAATCATCTCCTCGATGAAGTACTTGGATTTGCCGTAGGGGTTGGTGCAGCCTCCAACCGGGTGGTTCTCATCCAGGGGCAGGTACTTGGGGTCTCCGTAGACGGTGGCAGAGCTGCTGAACACGATGTTCCTCACGCCGTGGGCTTTCATGGTCTGGGGAGCAAGGACCAGCCAGAAATAAGCCAGCGAGCTCCGTGCCCTCCAGCCCAGCCACCCCAGAGCAGGATCACACCCAGCACCCGTGTGACCCGAGCACCACACGCTGCCTCGCGGCTCTGCTCCCCTCCAGCAGCCGGATGGTCCCGGTGAGGTTCACCCTGTAGTACTCCAGCGGCTTCTGCACAGACTCCCCCACTGCCTTCAGCCCCGCAAAGTGCATCACGGCTGAGAAACGGTGCTGCAGGGGGAGAAAGAGCCTGGAGTTAGTGCTGCAGCAGGCAGAAACCAGTCAGAAGTCACCCCAGGAGCTTTATTCAGCCAGCCCATGTGGTCTCCATGGCCCAGCGGAACATTTGCTGGTCACAGCATTTCCTCAGCACTGTCCTCCCCACCCAGCTCCTGCCCAGTCCAGGCTCCCACCCCCGGTGCAAACCCCTCTCACCCCTCAGAGCCCATGAGGCCACTCGGCGCACGGCCGATCTCACTCTCACCTTACTGAAGAGCTCCTGCAGCGCTGCCTCATCGGTGATATCCAGCTCCTGGAAGAGGATGGGCTGGCGCACGATCTGCTGCACACGCCGGAGGCTCTCGGGGAGGGTGTCTGCCCCTGGGGAGATGGAAGGGAGTGAGGTGCTGGGAGAGCTGGAGGTCCTGGCCCAGGCTGAGAGGGGCTGAGCCCCTTGCATGGGATGGGGTGAAGGCTCGCCGTACCTCGGATGGCATTGTGGAAGTTGTCTATGACCACAGGGACGTAGCCAGCCTCCACCAGCTCCAGCACACAGTGACTGCCGATGTAGCCAGCCCCGCCGGTCACCAGGATCTTCTCTGCCATGGCTCCCTGGGGGAGGAAAGGCCCTTCAGCACCCTTGGGTGGGCATGACAGCTGGGGGCCCTGGGAGGGAAGGAGCAGGCAGGACTGGGACACTGTCAGGTCAGCACTGCCTCCAGGCACTCCCTGCACTTGGCCCTGCCAGCGCCAGGACGGCATCCGCAGAGGAAAGGGCTGGGCAGGCTGGAGCACACCCTGCCGACGTGGTTCACACCTTCCGGACAGGGAGGGTTTCTCTGACACTTGTCACATGCCAGGAAAAAAAAAAAAAAACCTTGTTCTTCCTGTTAAATCCAGTCAAGATCCTGGTGTCACCTACAGCACCAATCCCTCAGGCTAATTCACCCCAAAGCACAAGGACAGGGAGTTATCTCATGGTATTACCTTGATGGGTCTCCTCAAGGGGCATCAGCTCTGCCCTTTTCCACCCATTCCTCGTTTTTTCTCCTGTTCGCAATCCCCTCTCCACAACAGCCCCAGCACTCCCTCCAGCCTCCCTTCCCAGACCCAGCACTGGCCCCGTTCCTCCCCTGCTCCCCAGGAAGGTATCTGGACGCTGGCTCACTGCAGGGCTACAGGGACATTTCATGGCACAGACACAGTGGAAACCTGGAAGAGAACCTGCCAGAAAGCCCCTGCTCCCTGGGCAGAAGGGAGAATCCACTTTATGACCAAGGCATGCAGAGGCAGCACAGGGAAAGTTTCCACCCTGGATGACTTCAGTCACTCTCAGAGCTGCGCCTCAGGCTGAAAATCCAAACGGAAACCCCTGAACTGCCCCGTCCTGGGTCTGCTGCCGGCCCAGGGCTGCGAGGGCAGCTCCAGGGGAGGCCAGAGCCTGAGCCGGGCAGGTGAGGGCTGGAAAGACAAAATAACGCTGCTGCAGCCAGGCAGGTGAGCAGGCAGTGGGACAGGGACATGGGACACGGGGCAGGGCAGGGACACGGTGCCTGTGATGTCGGGGGTGCCTGTGGGTCTGGGCTTGGTGTCGGGAGCCACCCGAGG
>NW_010146289.1:0-289 GCF_000699245.1 Pterocles gutturalis
TGTTTATTAGTTTTAAAGCAGCGCAAAACCACTTACACACCGTTTCAAGCTCTGAGGCCCACTGGGCACCGATGACCTTTCCTGGAGGATGTGCATTAAATATTCAGTTGCAGCCCAGTGTCATCTGCGTTAGGTTTCTACAATTTCAGGAACAAAAGGGTAGGAGAGATTACTAATAAAAGGAAATATATATCTATTAGCACTTACACCCTGGGGTCACCCAGATGTATTCTGTTTGGGGAGGACTGATCAAACAACAGGAAAGCGGGATTTCTGTGCGTTTGCAAGC